>NW_017670441.1:315096-438789 GCF_001879085.1 Nicotiana attenuata
GCCAGTACGAGGATCCTGTGTTAGTTCATTATAGGGATACCACCCCTCAGAAGGAGAAGACACCGTTTGAAATTACAGGAGATGGGGTCCTCAGATATCGAGGACGATTATGTGTCCCTAATGTTGCAGGGCTGCATCGGCAGGTTATGGAGAAACTCACTATTCTCGTTATTCTATCCATCCCGGAGCGACAAAGATGTATCATGATATCAAGGAAGTATATTGGTGGGACGGAATGAAAAAGGATATAGCGGAGTTTGTTGCTCAGTGTCCTAACTGTCAGTAGGTGAAGATTGAGCATCAAAAACCCGGTGGATTATTGCAGGCTATGGAGATTCTGACTTGGAAATGGGAAGTAATCAATATGGATTTCATCGTAGGCTTACCTCGTGCCCAGCATAAGTTCGATTCGATATGGGTGATTGTTGATAGGCTTACAAAGTCAGCTCATTTTCTACCCGTTAGGACTACATATCCGTAGAGGATTATGCAAGGCTTTATATTAAGGAGATAGTACGACTGCATGGTGTCCCTGTATCTATTATCTTGGATAGAGGAGCTCAATTTACAGCAAAATTTTGGAGGTCCTTCCAAAGGGGATTGGGGACTCAGGTAAGTCTTAGTACTGCATTTCATCCCCAGATAGACTGACAGGCTGAGCGTACTATTTAGACACTTGAAGATATGATAAGGGCTTGTGTGATAGACTTTAAGGGTAGCTGGGATGATCATCTGCCGCTTATTGAGTTCGCATATAATAATAGCTATCATTCTAGTATTCAGATGGCTCCATATGAAGCTCTTTACGGACGGACGTGTAGGTCGCCTATAGGGTGGTTCGATGTTGGGGAAGCTACGTTAGTAGGACCAGAATTGGTACAGCAGGCAATCGAGAAAATTAAGCTTATACATGGAAGGCTATTAGTAGCTCAAAGCCGTCAGATGTCTTATGCGGATAATCGATGGTGAGACTTGGAGTTTTAGGTTGACGATTGGGTATTCCTAAAAGTATCACCGATGAAAGGTGTTATGAGGTTCGGTAAGAAAGGAAAACTTAGCCCTCGGTACATTGGACCACATAGGATCATACGCAAGATAGGCCAGGTAGATATGAGTTAGACTTGCCTTCGGACTTGGAGTCTGTACATCCAGTCTTTCATTTGTCTATGCTCTGTAAATGTATCGGAGATCCTTCCAGAATCGTGTCGGTTGATGATGTTCAGGTCACAGAGCAGCTATCATATGAAGAAACTCCTATTGCTATACTAGACATACAGGTTCGGAGATTGAAAACTAAAGACGTAGCTTCAGTGAAAGTACTTTGGAGAAACGACAATGTGGAAGATGACTTGGGAGGCCGAAGAAGACATGAAGTCTAGATATTCCTACTTATTTCCTCCTCCAGAGAAGGGTCCGACTGAGACATCACAACCTTAAGGTACGTGTATGGATTCTTGTGTTATTGTCATTGGTCGTGTAAGACTATTGTCGTTGTTGATGATTTTGGTCCTATGTGGCGTTGAATTATTTAGTTTCTACAAGAAGAGTTGGTAGTAGTATTGTTACAAAGGCGACTCTACCAAATTTATATAGACCCCGGGGAGTTAAACATTCAAGGACGAATGTTTCTAAGGGGGGAAGGATGTTATATCTCGCGTTTTCGTATGTTGAAGTTCCGTCTTCAGTTAATCGACGTAGACGCGGGGATGAGATTATCTTGAGGTTAACGTATTTATGTTATTTATAAAAAGCGATAAGTAAGTTCCATGAAGGGTAAATGATACACGAATTAAAGAAAATGAGTTTTGTTGAAGGTTGTCGATTTGGGATAAAATACGGTCCGAGCTATAATACCCGATATTTATGGACTAGTACCATACAAGGTACCATATGACCACAATAGTATGATGTGTAAAGTATATTAAAAATAAGTAGAATTTTAAGTAATTTGAGATAATTCTTAACTATGCGGATAATTGGTTAATTACCAGATAACGGGACATTACCTAATTAACTAATAAGTTGGATAAAGATTAAAATTTCCCACCCCACCCCTACGTGGCAGCAAGCCACTTCTTGGAGAAGTGACTCTTAGTCAATTTTCATTAGGTGGCAACTAATGTGTTAGATACACACTACTTCATTTCTAACAAATTCAATATTAGAATCAGATGGGATCACTACTTCATTTTTCTAACATTTTCAAGACTACAATTAGATGGGAGGTTTGGTACCTTAGCAAAGAATTTTCCTACAAAGTTCCTACAATCAGAATCCACACCACAGGATTGTCCAAACCTAGATAATCAAATTATTACATTTTATCTTTTTGTAAGATACATTGTAAAAGGGAGTAGCACTCTTCTACTTAATTTTCTGCAAAAGTTTTGGTGACAGTAACTGTACAGAGGAGTCATCCTCCTTAATTATAACGTGACATTTCTGCTACAATGAGAATTCGAGCAAGAATATCATACGGATTTTTACCTACTCCAGGTATGTTAAGGCTAAGCCCTCCTTTCTTTTAGCATGAGCCCATACGATATAAACGAAACGAGCAAATGCACAACTTCCACAAATGACTCTATTCATAGGAGTATTAGAGGTGCCTATGTTCTTGAATTCCCATGTATCTTATTATCACATCTTCTGTTCATGGGTCCCAGAAAAATACGTAGTTGATAAAGTTTATCCGAAAGGTATATTGAGCTTAGTAACATATTTTTATGCATTTCATTCATTTATACATGTGCATTTACCCATGACCAGATGGCGTTATATATGCGTATATATATGTACTTATATGTATATGGGATATAGAAAAGGTTACGACGTTATATACGCACCACCATCTGATCAGTTGGTAAATGTTGATGATGTTGCCCACAGTGGCCGAGACAATATAATGGGATGCCCTCAAAGGCTTGATGATGTTATGTATACTTATACCTATGCATGACACGACATTGATATGCACGTGCATGACATTATAAATGTTTCAGAATTTACAAAGTTATTTATACTTATAGATGGATTTCTTTATTCTATGTTTCATCTATGTCTTTCATGTACTGATTTTCATGCCTTACATACTCAGTACATTATTCGTACTGACGCCCTATTTCCTGGGGCCTCCGTTTCATGCCCGCAGGTGCAGGTAGGAAAGCCGACGGTCCCCCTTCTTAGGATCCTTGATCAGCGAGAGTTGGCGTGCTCCACTTGATCTGGAGCTGCTTTTGATTTTGGTACGATATGCTTGTATATATATATATATATGGTATGGCGTGGCTCAGTCACGTCTTTGTACAGTTGTATTTGTATTAGAGGTCTGTAGACAGTTATGTGTAGTTCTATAGTATGTGGCCTTGTCGGCTTTCAGTTTTGGGTATATAGTTGTCTATTGCAGCCTTGCCGGCTCGCCCACTGTATTCCGCATATATATGTACGTATGTCTTTTGGATAGATTTCCCTCACGTATGTTATTCACGTTTATATCTTATACACATGCTTAAGGATGTTCGACATGTAGGATTCGGGCACCCGTCGTGGCCCATCGGTTTGGGTCGTGACAGCAATAATCCTCTCCCGGATCATAGGGGCGAGGGGGTAAATGTGATAGAAACTGATGAAGAATGGGATCCGGAAGGATCAATTTGACTCATTCGTGAAGGAGATGAAACCATAATACCTCCAGTCACTCTCACGCCTATTATAGTGCAAATTCAATCACCAATTGAGGTTGAAATGGCCACGCCAACTCCGTTTGAGGTTAAAATAACAACACACACAGCCGCACCAGCCCCGTTTGAGGTGGAAGTGACCACACCCTTCACTGTGTAGCACCCACATCGTCCTTTAATTCCAATGCTATACCATGGGACTATGTTTCAGAGGCGAGAAGAAAAGGAAACGGGAAAATAGAAGAGACAGGTTCTGCACAAGGCATGAACATGATCGGTAGGATTTACACACCTGAGCATTTGGGAGGAACAAGTATAGAAGCCGCTCCCAAGCAGCCTATTAATGAAACAGGCCCGGATGATCGTTGGAGGAAGGTGCAAGCAAGAGAATATTCTATGGTTGATCATCTGAACAAAACCCCTGCTCAGATATCCATTCTATCACTACTACAGAGACGCATAGAAATGCATTAATGAAAGTGTTGAATGAAGCTTACGTGCCCAAAAACATCGCCAGTGGAGAGATGGCCAACATGGTAGGGCAAGTATTGGAAAACCAAAAGATCACCTTTCACGAAGACGAACTACCACCTGAAGGACTGAGTCGTAACAGGGCACTACATATAACCGTGCAATTTGAGGACAAATTCATCGCCAGGATCCTGATAGATAGGGGTTCAAGACTCAACATTTGTCCATTGACTACTTTGAAAAGATTGGGTAAAGGTTTGCATCAGATACGAGCAGGAACTATGAATGTGAAGGCATTTGATGGGTCTCAAAGGGCCACAATTGGAGAAATCAACCTTTGTTTGCAGATGGGCCCGACTTGGTTTGATGTTGAATTTCAAGTATTGGACATATCTGCCACATACAATCTGCTATTGGGACAACCTTGGATACATGCTGCTGGAGCCGTAGCTTCTACGCTACACCAGGCCGTGAAGTTCGAATGGAATCATCAAGAAGTGATCATTCATGGAGATGGAAGTAATCCCATTTACACCAATCAAACTGTTCCGGTTGTCGAGAATAAAAGGAAGTTGGGTGGAGAGACGTACCATCGCATCGAGTGCGTCAATGCAATCGAGAAAGACAAGTGGTAGAGTAATAAGATTGAAAGCATACTGTTATGTACAGGGTATAAACCTGGTAAAGGTCACGGCACAACCTTTGGACTTGGATACCAGTACACCAGGCAGGAGTACGATGATTGGTCGCCGCCATGGTGTGGTCCCTATTACCCTCTTGAACAACCAATACCGCATCTCATCAAACATTTCAACAGACTGACGTGATATGGGGGTCTGAAGAAGATGAGGCTTTAGCTGGCCTAAGGAATATGTTTCTAGACGATGAATACATGGCTGCAATACAATAGTTGTGGAGGAGGAGGAGGAAGACCTTACAATCCAGACCGTGGGAAAGGGAGCTGTTCTCAAGAATCGGACTGCTGCACCATCCGAGTGCGTCGAGTTCCTGGGTAGCCTGGCAATTAGCATGATCTATTTTTAAAAGCAATTTTAAGCATTTAAGACATTTTCAGTATTTTGTTAGACGCATTTTGTTTTGAAATAATTGCTCGAGTTATCGGGTCGTACTTGTTTTAATGTTCTCAAGATTTATTTAATGCATTGCTATTTTAGTATTTATTATTATCTTTTAAATTCTCTCTCTATAGCATTATTATTGTTTATCCTAATGAACCAACGACTGTGACATGTAATAAGAAAATGTAACATAAGGATAGTGACTCGGAAGAGATAGATGAAGAGGATGTGATACTTAAGGAAATTATCAGAGAAGTTGAAATATTGAGAATAAGCCTAAGCCCAACCTGGAAGAAACTGAGATAGTCAACTTAGGAGATTTCGAAACGGTCAAGGAAACCTGCATAAGCATTCACTTGTCACCATTAGAAAAAGCAGAATACACCCGTTTCCTAAAAGAATACGAAGATATTTTTGCATGGTCGTATGATGATATGACTGGTTTGAGCACATCCATTGTGGCTCACAAGCATAATCACATGCAATGGCACGAGAAATTACCATTTGCCTTATTGGGATATCGTACCATAGTTCGCATATCAACCGGAGCAACTCCCTACATCCTGGTTTACGGTACTGAACCTGTCATTCCCGCCGAGGTCGAAATTCCTTCTTTGAGAATTATACAGGAAGTAGAACTCAGTGATGCAGAATGGATAAGGGGTCACTAGAACAATTGGCTCTTATCGCTGTGGGTTCGGTCACATCTCAATAAAATTTTCATTTTCCCAAAACAAGAAACTGGGGCAGAATTTTGAGGAGGACCCTCAATATTTCGGAGCAAGTCCAGCCGAAGTCATCATATGCATGACAGTTAGAGAATCGGTTAAGTAACCGGGGCAGAATTTTGAGAAGGATTCTAAAAATTCCCGAGCAAATCCAACAAACTTCATCGTATGCAGAACAACCGAAGAATCACTTACTAAACTGGGTAGAATTTTGAGGAGGACCCTCAAAATTCTAATGCAAAGAAGTCATAATGTCTCTAAAGTGTCGCAGTCATTGGTTCATTTAATTTACTCGATATCGTAAACTACTATGTTTTAAATAACTATGTTTATCAAATGCATGCATACTGTTCGAAAACTTTATTTCTATGGCAGCCAGATGTTACCCAAGGTAACTCGAACAGGATCTCCAGAGCAAAGCAGAACAAGCAGGCAAAGGCATGAACCAACCTTCCCCGCAAAACTCACGATTTTTCTTTGGATGCAGGCACAATGAACATGACAAGAGCATTCGCAAGTATACACATACCAAAATCACTATCTTCATAATGGCAAGGCTGCCAAACGCAAATATGTCTCCGAATAAGAAAATACTCTGCCACCACTTATTATCTGTTCACTGCATGAGGCTAAGCCCTACCTCCTCAATTGCATAAGGCTAAGCACTGCCTTCCACTGCATGAGACTAAGCATTGTCTCCCCATTTTGCATGAGGCTAAAGCCTACCACCTCAATTGCATAAGGCTAAGCACTGCCTTCCACTGCATGAGACTAAGCATTGTCTCCCCATTTTCCATGAGGCTAAGCCCTGCCTCCTCAATTGCATAAGGCTAAGCACTGCCTTCCACTGCATGAGACTAAGCATTGTCTCCCCATTTTGCATGAGGCTAAGCCCTGCCTCCTCAATTGCATAAGGCTAAGTACTGCCTTCCACTGCATGAGACTAAGCATTGTCTCTTCTTCTCGCATGAGGCTAAGCTCCGCCTTTCCTTGTCTAATGCCAAATGGACGCTACCTGAAACATATTGCCTTTTCCGGGGCTAAGCTCTGTCCTGATCCTATGACTAAGCTTTGTCTTGTTTCACTTATATGATCTATCACCATGTCTCTGCATTTCATGGGCTGAAATATCGCCATCTATCCGAAGGCGCCATAGTCCGAAGGCATCATTCTCATAGCCTGAAGACACCATATCATGGCCTGAGAATCTCTCAATATTTCACATCATTATTCAAAGGAGTCATGGTTCAGAAGCACCATTCGCATGGCTCAAGAATATCATTTCATGGCCTGGGAATCCCTTATCTCACGATTCATGGCCTAGGACGTCATGGTCTAAGGACATCATCCTCACCATCCGAAGACAATCTTCATGTTCCAAAGGGAATTTGCATCATATTTAAATTCCCGAAATAGCCTATATATATTTGCGTGTATCGTGTTTTAAGATTTTGTAGGTAATCCAGGAAATAACCGTTCTTCAAACAGGAGCAACCTTCACTCCGGTTTCCGCTCACATCATTCACACCTTGCCGTTATTTCAAGCGTAACCGACTCCCATCAATTACTCACTTTTACTCTATGACCGTTCAGATATCTGCCCTGTGATACATCCATAACATCTTAAATTCACATTCGCGACTTCGCATAAATTCATCCGATACTATCCTACTCAAAAGAACCTTTTCCGAAGCACACAGCCATCCCTATAACAACGCCATCAGTTTCGTTCACCGTTGGATCCAGAACTACACATGGCCTGATTCCTGTAAAACCAGGGATATGTAGGTAGCTCAGAGACTAGGGCGCGGCCTATATTTTTCAAAACACCCCATTCGGTCAAAATTGGTCATCATTTCTTTACCCGACAACTCTTTCATCCTTCCCGGGTAAAGGGGGCAGCTGTTGATACACAATATTTTCCTCATATTTTCCAAATATATATATATATATATATATATATACACACATACTTTCAAAATGGTGCACATGCATCATCATTTGATTTACAAGCACGCACAAGTATTTTTTATAATTTTTCATAATTTTTAAAAGCTTTAAATCAATTTATTTCTGCATTTTGATTATATAAATATCCAATAATTATCCTTCATATTATTTTTATGATGATTTAATCATCTAAATTTATCATTTATACCGACATAATATTCAAATATTTTTTGGTGCATTTTTATAATTACATTTGCATTTTTAAGGCTAAATTGCATATTTTACAATAATAGCCCATATGTACTTATGATTATATTATGCAAAAATTAACCTCTTATATTTTTATACTGTTTCATAATTGTTTTAAATCATTTTTATGGACAAATGATATTTTTTTTATTTATTTATTATTTTTTTAAAATTATTGTATTTAATAAATTGAGTATTTAAAATCTGGCCCCAATTTTTCAATTAATTTCGGACCCAAACATACCCAATTATCCCAAGCCCAATACCCCTGGCCCAACTACCCTTACCCATTTAATAACCCGACCCAACCCTGCCTAAATCCCATCTGTTGATCAAAAATGATCAACGGCTAATAAATGACCTCTCCCTTTCCTTATATCTCCAGCCCCAAAACCCTAACCCTCATTTCGCAAATCCACCGCCTTATTTTTCCTCCTCTGATGAACCCTAACCCTGCTGCCTCACTAAAATCCCCCCAAATCCCGTTCCAAATAGGATTCTTTCCCCATTCACTTACCATTTCGTTGTTTTTCCTTTATTTGGTGTTATTCTACAGAATAACTAGGTACTTGCCTAAACATGGCAAGTACCCCACTTTGATTCTGTCCAAATCAATGTTTACCTCTTGAATCTTGACGACTTTGAGTCCAAACGCATTATTTTGTAGCGTGTAAGCCCAATTTGTTCGTATCTTGCTCAACCCTAAAGGTTAGGGTTTTAGATTCTCCTTAATTCGAAACTGGTTCGAGTTTTGATTTTGAGTATTGTTTCATCTATATTCATTCTATTATGCATGAATCTTCCTATTTCTGTTGATTTTTTTTACTTTCCCTAAAAATAGGGTTTTAGATCTTCTCTAATCGAACCAAATCTGGTTCGATTTTATGTTTCTTTTTGAATAGTTTCCTGTCCATGTTCATCTTTACGCATTGTGTGATTATTGTGTCCTTATTTCTCTGCCGATTTTGTGTGATTTAACTAAAACTAGGGTTTCGAATTTACCTTTCCTTATTGATTTGGATGCCTGAATTAATTATTTTTCATATTATCTGTTTAGTTTTCTGCACTATTTAAACCCCTCCCCACTCCCCTTTAAAGGGGACCAGAGGTTCTGAGTTTGTAAAATCTTTCACTACTATAACAAAAGTTGTATGCTCCTACTCTTTGAATAATCTTGTTCCGTGTTTTGATTCCTGGCCGGCTGAAAGCCAAGGCCAGAAATCTCCAAACTCTTGCTTCTGTTTGGTGATATTCACTACACTGTTGGATCCCTTTCTTCCCTGTTTCATCTCAACTGGTGAGCTATTAGGCCCTTTTCCGTTTCATTCTGATTTCTCTTAATGTGTTACTTCAATTAATCCATGCTGTCTTAATCTTATTACATTGTTGTTTGAGACATACTTAAGTTTATGTTGAGTTTATTAATTAGATTTTGCTTAAAACTCTATGTTATTGATGACTATCTTTTAAAGTCAAGTTTTTTATAAACCTGTTTGTGCACATGCTCTCATACTTGTTCCTGTGAATTAGTTAACCATGTATAAATGCATTGACGGATTTATAAGTTTGTTTGTTGAACCTGTTATAATGTGACCTGTTTGATCTTGTTTCCATCCATTTTTTTGACACCTCTAATAACTGTCTTAACTAGCTTTTAGCATGTCCTAATCTATCGCTAATTAATATAATTCCTCCCTATGACACTAGTTCTTGTACTTAGTCTAATATGGACTCCCTGTTATCACTATGAATCTGCTTATGAACATGCCTTGTTAGTATATGACTGAGTTTATTTCCTAAAACTTGATTAGGTATGCTTAGGTTCAAACATGTCTACTTCTTGTTTGTATATGTTCAGTAGGTGATTCCGTCCTTAAGTGGATTCTCTAACCCATTCTACTCCCTCCTACTCCTTACTATCTGATCCTTTTGAATCCTCATTCTTAGCCGGCTGAAAGCCAAGGCTATTTAGGTTTTGTCCTCTGACCTCCCTAGTGTGAGCACTGCTCAGGGTCCACGTGAGACCCTTGTGAACTCTGACACACTAGGAATGTGGGTTCTGTATGGTCAGCATTGATATATGGGTGAATCACTCCACAACTGGTTATGTTGTATGAATATGGATTTTGGAGCTATTGTGAGTTGAAGGCCTGGCCTGTCCAGGTGTATTTGGGCCTGTTGTAGGCTCCCTATAGTTTACTCACTTTGTAATTCATTACATTAATTTTTGGTCTGTAATAATTATTTTGTAATAACAATTCTGGGGTGTTAGTGAAATTGGGAAGGGTTTCTTATCTTTTGCAATAAAAGTTGGGTAGAAATCCTGCCTATAGGTCCAACAATGTGTTATTATATGTAATGTGTTAGATATCCTGCCTAAAGGTCTAACAATGTGCTATTATATGTGATGTGTTAGAAATCATGCCTATAGGTACCTTATTACGTTTAATCATCCTATACGGGCAACCATGCCTATAGACTTAATGCTTGGTTCTGTTATGTTTTGCTTTGCTAGAAACCATGCCTATAGGAAATGGTGTGATCCAATATGTGTGCAAAATGCATGTTTACATACTGTTCTGTTCAAATTGTAGAGATCATGCCTATAGGATCTAAAACTGGACCAAATTGTAGAATGCACGTTACATGCCTGAATTTGTTTAATTATCAGTTCTGCCCGAGTTTCCAAATGCTGTGCTGTTACCCTCACTGGAAAACATTCCTATAGGATTCAAACAAATAATTATGGATCTATTTCTGTGACCTGCCACTGTCTACTATCGCATAAAACACCTAGATACCATGCTAATAGGCTTAATCGTATTATGCTAAAATCAGTAGGCAAACCTATGTTAGTTCTACTTATTGCATTAAGAAACTGATTTTGTATATGATTGTTTGTTTGTTCATTCAATATCATATAGATATCCTGCCTATAGGATTCTGAAATTAATAAAATCTGTGAATGTTAACCAATTTGGCGTGCATTTGATGTCTAAATGCGGATGCTAACTTGAGCCTATACTTGTTTCTATTTGAAAGTCCTAACTGTTTTGTCTGTCGCTTAGTATTTTTCCATTTTGAGCAACCTAAGTTAAAGTCAAGAACCATCCTGAAATAGAGGTCCAAATGCCTCCTGGACAGTAGGCATGGGACGGGTAGTGCACGCGTAGGACACGACTTAGAATTGACTAGTGCGCTTTAAGTAAACAACTTAAAGATAGTAATCGGGTAGCAGGAGTGTCACGACCGTAAACCCAGACCCGGTCGTGATGGCGTCTCTCGTGAAGACAAGGCCAGCCGACACAAACCCCAAGTTCAATTAACGGATATAATGATTCATAATCAAGCCATTAATAATGATAAATCCCAGAATAAAGCAAAATATATCAACTGCGGAAACAAAACACAGCCCGACATCGGGGTGTCACAAGTCACGAGCATCTACTAAGGTCTGAACACAACTAAGCATCTAAAATGTAGTAAACATAGACTAAGGAAGAAAGAGGGAGAAAAGCAGTGCTGCGAACGCCGGGCAGCTACCTTGCTAACTCCGATGACTCTGCCACTGAGAAACCAACTCCCGTTACCGGGTTCAAAATAATACTTGAATTTGCACACAAGGTGCAGGGAGTAATGTGAGTACGCCAACTCAGAAAGTAATAAAAGTAAATGAAAGCTGAGCAGTAAGAAAATACGTAAGCCACGTCATAACGCTACAGCAAATACAATACAGTTCTAATACAGTACAGAAATCATTTATTTCGTAAATCAAACTCAGTTTCAGTAAAACCTTTTTAAAAACAACTTTCAATAGTTTCAAACGAGTGATAAAAACAGTGAGTAAAAATGACGGGCAAAACATGTACCATAAACCATCCCTCGGGCATAATATCAACAGAACCAGCCCCTCGGGCTACCTCACAATCACTTGTAATCAGCCCCTCGGGCATAACATGAATCAAGAACCGCACCTCGGGCAACATGGATTAAGAACCGCCCCTTGGGAAACATGGATCAAGAATAGCCCCTTGGGCTTCAATACGAAACAACAACAGCCCCTCGGGCTAAAAAACATCACACACACTGGGTACCCGCGCTCACTGGGGGTGTACAGACTCCGAGAGGGGCCCCTTACGGCCCAAGCGCAATAACAAGCCATCTCGTGGCATAATCAATTCGGTCCTCGACCTCACATAATAAACAGAATGATCACACTGGGTACCCGCGCTCACTGGGGGTATACAGACTCCTGGAGGGGCCCCTTACGGCCCAAGCGCAATATCAAGCCATCTCATGGCATAATCACATAGGCTTTCGACCTCATATCAACAAGCCACCTCGTGGCGTACAAATCTCAGGCCCTCGGCCTCATAATCATAATCAATATATCACCGCTGCGGCGTGCAACCCGACCCGAAAGTATCCTCACCACACAGGCCCTCAGCCTTGCTCAGTCAGAATCTCATAAGCCACACGAGCAACAGTAAAACAATTACTCGGCTCAAAATCATTTATGAAATCAAAGGAGTTGATAAAACCGAGTTATGAAAAACAGTAAAAAAATAGCATGACTGAGTGCAAACATTAACCAAAACAGTGAGGTAAAACAGTAGTAAAAGCCCCTAAGGGTCCAAACAATCGGCACAAGTCCCAGACACGGCATTTAGCCCCAAACACAATAATATTTTCCAAAATATAACAATATCAAATATTTCTCAAGTAAAATACGCGACTTAATAGTCATACGGGATGGACCAAGTCACAATCCCCAACGGTGCCCAACCCCACGCTTGTCATCTAGCGTGTGCGTCACCTCAAAGTAGAACAACGATGTGAAATACGTGGTTTCATACCCTCATAACAGTATTTACAATCATTACTTACCTCAAAATGGTCCAAAAAAATTACTCTGCGATGCTTTTGCCCCTCGAGTCGGCTCCCAAGTGCTCCGAGTCTATCAAAAGTCAGATCAATAACATCAAAATGTGCTAGGGAGGTGAACCCCAATCGAAAACTATCAAAATTAGGCACAATTCCCGAAATTGGCCAAACCCGGTACCCTGGCCCACGTCTCGAAATTCGATAAAAATCACAAAACTAGAATCCTCATTCCCTCACAAGTCTACCCACATCAAATTTACCAAAATTCAACCTCAAATACCTATTCAAATCATCAAAAGAAATTTTCAAATTTTTCGTCCCATTCTTCCCCAATTTCCACTTTGATTCCTCAAATTACATGAAATTATTCCAAAAGTGATTCAAGAACACTTACCACAAGAATTCCACCGAAAATCTCTTCCAAATTCTCCTTCTCCCGAGCTCTCTAATGGTATTTTGAGTTATGGCCTAAAACCCTCGTTTTGAGCTTTTAAACTTTCTGCCCAGCTCCTTTCTTCATCGCGAACGCGGCCTCCTTCCCGCGTTCGCGAAGCACAAACTCCCTAGGCCCCAGTTTTACTCTCTGGGAACGCACCAACAGCATCGCGAATGCGATACATCACCAGGCCTACCCTCCGCGAACGCGTCCCGCTCCTCGCGATCGCATAAGACAAAAATCCCTGGGGTCACTACTCACCCAGTCTCCTTCGCGAACGCGTGCCATCTACCGCGAACGCGATGCTTCCTCTCCCTAAACCTCTGCGTTCGCATCCACCCCTTCGCGGACGCAAAGAACAAATCCTCAGCCTCCCCAATTAACCCTCTGCGAACGCGGGACCGCACCTGCGAACGTGATGTACAATTTCTCTGCAACAAAACACCAGCAAAAACAGCCAAGTTTCCAAAATAAAATCGATCCGTTAACCACCCGAAACTCACCCGAAGCCCTCGGGACCTCAACCAAACATGCCAACATATCCCATATCATCATTCAAACTTGTTCCAACCTTCGGAATGCTCAAAACAACACCAGGACACCAAATCATCATCGAATTCAAGCCTAAGGATTCCAAGAATTTCCAAATTTCGCTTTCGATCAAAAAGTCTATCAAATTGATAACTGTTCTTCCAAATTTATTCTGATTGTTCTGAAAACCAAAACCGAAGATTTACATAAGTCATAATACATCACACGGGCTAGTCATGCCCAATAACTGGAGAGCGAAATGCAAAAGCTCAAAATGACTGGTCGGGTCGTTACAAGGAGATGATAGTTTGTGCCCGTTGAATAATATGAGTAACACCCCATCTCGAGGGAGTTACGAAGTATTATTTATGTTGCACGGGGTGATCCTTTAGGCTAAAAAACTTAGGACCCCCTCCCCTTTGTCTTTCAATTGTTTATTCACATTTAGTAATTCCTTGTTTCTTTGCTTTGATCACATAGACTAATTCAAATTAATGAGTTCGGCCGGGAACCACAGTTGTGGACCTCGAAGAGTGCCTAACACCTTCTCTTTACCCGATCTTTGGTTGTGCAAACTGGTCAAACAAAGTTATTTGCAAATAGGTGCCCTAACACACTTTAATCCATTAGGTGGAGACTCTCTCTTTTAAAACCCTTCCTTAAAAGAGTTGTCACGTGTCGAAACCCAATTTCGCGAGAAAAAGGGCCGCGAGAGGGTCTATTTGTTAGTTCTTGTGGGAACACCTACTTTCTAGTCGCGGTTGATATGTTCCAAGTGGGTCGAGGCCGTTGCTTTGCCCAATAATGAAGCGAGGAGTGTGGTGGCATTCTTGATGAAAAGCATCTTTACAAGGTTTGGTACTCCGAGGTCCATGATTAGTGATGGGGGTTCGCATTTTTGCAACCGGTCTTTTGATATCTTACTCACCAAGTATAGTGTCACTCATAAAGTCTCAACCCCTACCATCCTCAAGCAAGCGGACAGGTTGAAATCTCCAACCGGGAGATCAAGAGTATTTTGTCAAAGACTGTCAATGCCAATCGGACGGATTGGTCCAGAAAACTTGATGATGCTCTTTGGGCTTATAGGACGGCCTACAAGATGCCAATTGGGATATCTCCATATCGAGGTGATTGGGAAGGCGTGTCATCTTCCGGTAGAACTTGAGCATAAGGCCATGTGGGCTTTGAAGAAGTTGAACCTTGAGTAGGATGTGGCTACTAACCTAAGAGTGGCACGTTTGAATGAGCTTGATGAATTCCGGTATCATGCCTACACAATTTTGTCCCTTTACAAGGAGAAGATAATGTGCCTCCATGACAAGTACATCCACAACAAGGAGTTCAAAGATGGTGATTTGGTGCTATTGTTCAATTCCCAATTGAGGATGTTTTCGGGCAAGTTAAAATCAAAATGGAGTGGGCCCTTTGAAGTAGTGAATGTAACCCCCTTCGGTGCTCTAGATTTGAAAAATAAGAATGATGAGGTTTTTAGAATCAATGGGCACCGAGTTAAACATTATCTCGTCAAGGTAGATGATGGCCACATTGTGGGGGTTCTTCATTTCTCATGATTAGTATTCTGCATCGTGCCACGATGTTAAATCAGGCGCTTCTTGGAGGCAACCCATGTCTTTTTCTTTCTTTTATTTTCCTTCTTTTTAGATAGTCTTGGTTTTATGCTAGCCAGTTTTGAAGTATATGCAGGAATGGGTATGCATTGCAGGGACTGTGCATGATAAATTTGGCTAAGTGTCAAAATGCATAGTCTCTGAAGTTGATCTGTAAAAAACGCTTAAGGAAATGTGGCCACACACATTTTTGTGTTGTCCGCACTGATGCTGCGGCCACACTAGTTTGTGTGCGGTCCACAGCCAGTCATCTCAGAAGCAGGTAAGGAGTGCGGTCCGCATCAGAATTATGCGGCCGCACTCAGGTTAAAAATGGGGTCCCACGGGTAAAAGTATAAATAGGACCTCTCTCTCCTGTTTACACTTTTCGAACTCTTGGGACCTAAAGACTGAACTTGCACAGTAAATTTCCCCATTTGCACTCAACTTGTTCACTAAATTCATTACCTGCGTCTTCATTAATGGTATGTTCAATTCCTCATTAGATTCTTTATCTTTTACTTGCTTTTGTTCTTAGATTTAGGGTTCATTTCATGCTAAAAAATGTCAGAGTTTTGTTGTTTCTACTTAGAAATCATGTGGGTAGCTTTTTGTATGATAATTGGGGTCTGGGTAACATGCTAATGATGTTTGATTGCTAGAACCATGTCAACTAGAGAACAAAAATGCATGAACCCTAGGTCAGTGCCCATTTTGAATTGTGCGGCCGCACATATTTTTGTGCGGTCCGCAATAGAGGTCATGCAGCCGCACACACTTTTGTGATGTCCGCAGCCCTCTAAGTTTTGAGAATAGTGAGCTTGACTTATGCGGCCACACTCACTTTTGTGCGGTCCGCAGTGATGGAATTTCAGAGACCCCGGTAATCTGAACCTGGGGCTCTACGGCCGCACTCATTTTTGAGTGATCTGCAATGGGTTGTCTGCGGCCGCACTTATTTTTGTGCGGTCCGCACTGCTCTTCTGAGACAATTTTACTGCAACTTTCCATCCTGCATTTTTGTGCCTCTGTTTGCATTATGACCTAAAATTGTGACTGATTCTTGTTCTTATATGCTTCAGACAATGGTTCGTTCTCATGGTAGAGCATATACACCCAAGGGAGGACAGAACCCTTCCGAGGCCGGGGTCGAGGCAAAAGCAACATGCCTTTAGCACTCCAAAAATTTATAAGCAAGAAATCAATAGCACATAGAGCCCCTGCCCCTGACACTTCGGAGACCAGTGAGTATGTCCCATCCGGGGAAGCTTCTGAGAGTAACTCCGTGCAAGCACAACCGGAAGCCCAATCACAACAAAGACAACAATTCCCTACGAGACTTCATTTGATAGATGAGTCCTCATCAGCTGCCAGTTCATCCGAGGGTTCGGAAGAGGGTAGTCAAGATTCTGAACCCTCCTCCTCACATGCTCCCCCCAGCTCCAATAAATTTAGATGATGATGATGATCCCAGATGATGGGAGAGGGGGAGACACTGCAGTGGCAGGGTTAGAGAGGTCAAGGCGACCAGAGATTTTGGAGGATAGCTTTGTCAGTGCAAAATGCCTTTGCAAAGTTCCGGAATGGTGGCCACAAAGGTCGCTCACTCTTGAGCGACAATTTTTTATGAAAGACCTGAACAAACACAACCCCAATGTACTTAGGCAATTCCAAGAGCGGAAAGGTTGGAGCTGGTTCACCAACAAAGTTTTGGATGTAAATGAGTACCTGGTCAAGGAATTCTACGCGAATGTTGCTCACATTAAAAAGGGTACTAAGGTGACAAAAGTGCGGAATCTGAAGATCCGCTTTGACTCATGTGCACTGAACACATATGTGCGGTTTGAAGAAGTTAAGGCAGTGTAGTATTTGGAAAAGCTAGCCATGGGTGATGCAGCTCGTCCGTGGTTGGCTGATATTCTAGCAATTCCAGGGTCAACACCTCCGTGGCTCACAGCTGGAGTTCCAATTCTTCGGGCCACCTTAAACTTTGAAGGAAAAGGGTGGCAAGCATTTTTGTCTAGCCGCATTGACCTATGCCTCACTTAAAACATGCTCCCAATTTCCCGTGCAGTTCTGGTGGCCTCGATTATAGCTAGGTATCCGATAAATGTTGGTGCCATCATGTCCACCGTCCAGAAGGGTGAGAGATCCTATCCGTACCCAAACTTCCTCACCAAATATTTCAAGGATCAAGGAGTGGAGTCCAAGCATTATGATACAGATGTGAAGGCCAAGAAGCCTTTCTCCTGGTACCACCTTTAGGGAGATGACAACCCTAAATTCAAGGGTAAAGCTACTACCTCCACTAGCCAGTCTGAGGAGCCAGCGGTAGTGTTTACTGATTCAGCTGCCGAGCCTTCCACAGCAGCTGGTACTTCTACCGGGATAGCAGTCATGCCACCATCTTCATCTACCAGACCTCCTTCTTCTGCCAGACTTTCAGTACCATTGCTAGTGCTTGCTTCATCTACCTATCCTTAGACTGCGCTACAAGTCTCCTAGACAATGGCGAGTATCAACAACTGGATGCAGGCAGCTACTACAAAGCTGACTGATATTTCTACTGCTGTTGCAGCACAGTCCTCAGCCTCACCTGCCCCAAAACAGCCACAGGTACCTTCGTCAGTAGAGGAAGCATTGAAGAAGATTCTGGAAAATCAGAAGACTATTACATACACTTTTGAGGCACATGGGAAGGTCATTGCAGACTTGACCAAGCAGGTCAAAAAGATGAAGAAGTCTCAAGCTTCAAAGAAGTCCGTGGAGAAGTTGACTAAGGAGGTCGAGTAGATTGCATCTGCAGGGGATTTTCCATTGGGCCAGTTGACATTCCCACACAACTGAGGAGATGATCTGGATGTTCAGCAACCTAGTTGACCCTCAGCCTGGTGATGATGAGATACAACTTGAGGTTGAGATTGCTGAGGATCCCATGGAGACTGAGACCACATAGGGAGTTCTCTTAACTCTCTACCCTTTCCCTGTTCTTATTTTTGTTAAGCATTGGGGACAATGCTTATTTTTCATTTGGGGGGTGGTCTATTCTGATTATTTTGACATTTGGGTTGTAATAACTCTGATATTAGTTTCTTTTAATCTTTATTTTCATTTGCTATGTATATATTTTCTCCATTTGATGTAAATATTCATTCCCCTTATGTATATATTCTTCTCCCTTATGCATATATTCATTTGACTTCGGTTTGTATATTTCTTTATTTCACTCTCTGTAGTTTATTTCATAGCTTCTTTAATTTACTAGCTTCTTTTTATGTTTTGAGTGATCAATAAGCCTTTGGTTTTCTTAGTGTCACAGTTCTTTCCAAAGGTAGATTTTGTGTGAACCGGGTGGCTCTTCAACGATGGATGGCGTGACAACCTTCTTAAGGGATTGAGTCCATTTTCTTTTATGTTTTAGTATATATAGTTGTAATGAATAAAAGGGGTCTCAAGGATGCTTCACTTGGTACCAACACACTTACCTATGATCGTATGGTTAAAAACAAGTTGTTGGTAGAAAAATAGCTTTAGTTGTGACTCTTTTGACTCTTGTGTTGACTTAAGCAGTCATCGAGTGGTTCAAATCGGGCCATTTGTGATTCTCAATCTTAACTAGGGTTGTTGTGGGCCCTCAGCTCTGTTCTCTTTAGCAATCCAGAAGCGTGAGAGGTGAGATGTTTAGTTGCAAGTCCAAGTACTCGTGCTAATGGTTTAGAACTTGCCCCGAGTGTTTGTCTAGGCAAAATTCTAAGTGTAGCTTGGCTTGAGAAATGATCTTAGGCTCTCCTTGATCCGATTTGAAATTTGAAATCTTCCATGGCCTACCAATGCGATATCCCTAGTCAACCCCTTTGAGCCGAAGTTCTTTTTCTTTCAATAACCACGTTACAAGCCTTCATCTGTTTTGTAATGACCCTCTCTTGGCACCCGATCTTTCCTAGCATTCTTGAGAAACAATTGGCAAAAAAATAAGTTTGGGGGAGAGAAGAGGAGTTTGAAAGTGATGAAAGGCACAAAGAAGAGAAAGAAATTGTTGGCCCAGGAACAGGTAAAGTTTTGAAGAATGACAAATGAACTCAGTCATGGACCAGGTCCATCATGTGAAGCACAGTGTTGGTCAGCCTATACATGTGAGATGCACGTGAAGGAGATAAGTCCCATTGATCAAGCAGCAATATCTCCTGAACTGATCGAAAAGGTTGCATATGGGATAAGGAGAGAAAGTCTCCTTATGAGAAGAGAATACAATCCAGATAAAAGATAGGGTTGGAGTTTATGTTGTTAAAGGACTCAACTTCGATGGAAGATCAGCAATTGAGTCTCAATCAAACTCTAATTACTAACTCATTAAATAACAGTGATTGTTCTCTTTTACAGGTATTGCACAAACGCAGAAGTTAAACTAAATTGAGAGAAAAAGAGCGAGGCAATTTTGCAAGCAATTTATATGAGATTTAAGTGTGCATTCCTGAAGCTACTTGGACAAGATAGAAAAGCCAATTCCATTGTGTCTTTCTTTTATTTTAGTTCAATTGTAGTAGGTGATTTAAACTTGTACCTTTCAGCTTTCATAGAAGCAATTGTATTAGGTACTTTGAGTATTCAAGTTAGAGTTAACTTGAAGTTGTCGCAACAGTTGAGGCTGTGTGCCACAACGGGATTAGAATTTAATTCTTAGGTTTACAAGAGTTTTGTAAATGTTGTTTTGGCTCGGTGATTTTAGTGGAAGTTTGGGAAAATCCTACTGAGTAGTAGGTCATGGTTTTTTCACCTTTTGAGCCAGGTGTTTTCCACGTAAAAATCTCTGTGTTCTTTATTTTCTGTATTTATTATTCCGCAAACAGCAGTAGTTAGTACACTTAGAAGAACCAGGTTCTTCTAGAGCGAAAATTGGGTACCACACAAATCACCACCCCCCCCTCCCCCCCTCTTGTGTGGTGTTGACGCTTAAAACATCAATTGGTATCAGAGCAGGTTATCCTTGAAGAGGCTAACACCTTAGGAAAAGATCAACATGAGTGCACCACCTTGGAACTGGGAAAGGCAATCCACTGCTAGACCTCCACTTTTCAATGGTCAGTACTATTCCTAGTGGAAGAACAGGATGAAAGATCACATCATAGGGGAAGACTATGAACTCTGGGACATAGTCACTGATGGTCCCCTAGCAACCACAAAGAAGAATGCTAAAGGAGTTGGTGTGCCTAAAACAAGAGCTGATTGCAATGCTGAAGACCTGAAGAAGTGGGAGAAGAATGCCAAAGCAAAGAAATGGCTTGTATGTGGACTAGGTCCAGACGAGTACAGCAGAATTCAAAGTTGTACCACTGCTAAGGAAATCTGGGACACTTTGCAAGTGGCTCATGAAGGAACACCTCAAGTGAAGAGTCTAGAGGAACACTGTTGTATTCTCAATATGAAAATTTTACTATGAAGGAAGGAGAAACTATCCAAGAGATGCATACTAGGTTCACTACACTGACAAATGAACTTAAGTCTCTTGGAAGGATTATTCTTGAAGAAGACAAGGTTGAGAAAATCTTGACAAGGGTTCTGCCAGTCTCATGGGAAAGCAAAATCACTGCTATTCAGGAATCTAAGAATATTGCCACCCTCAAGCTGGATGAACTAATTGGAAATCTTACTGCCTATGAACTGAGAAGGCAAACCATGAAGATGGATACACCCAAGAAGGGAAGAAGTCTGGCTCTCATAGCTGAAGGTTCTGATCTGGAGGATGATGAAATGGCTATGATCATAAGAGATTTCAAAAAGTACCTGATGAGAGGAAAGGGTTCTTCAAGAGGTACAACCTTCAATAAACAAAGGGCTCCCGAGAAACAAACCAATGAGGGTTGCTACAAGTGTGGTAAGACTGATCACATGATCAAGAACTGTCCTCAATGGGAAAATGAGTGGAAGAAAGAAAGGGCTGAACGAAGGAACAGGAAGAAGGAACAGGTTCAACCAAAGAGGAACAAAGGATCAACAAAAGCTATGGTTGCAGCCTGGGGAGAAACATCAGATGAGGACTCAGATGATGAAGCTGGAGATGAACAGGCTCTTATGGCCATCGGAGAATCAGATGATGAACAAGAGGTAAGTATTCTTCATCTATAAGACAAGATTAAATTTCTGTTTAAAGAAAGGTTGGCTGAGCTATTAATAGACTTCATTGATGAGTCTGAGATAATTAACAATGAGAAGGATGATATGTCTAGAGAATGTGTGATCCTAAAAGCAAAATGCAAAAGTCTAGAGTCTAGCGCTAATGAGAGTGATAGTAAAAATGTTGAGTTAAAGAACCAGGTTCTTCAACTTGACACTAGTGTCCTAGAACTTAGGTCTGAAAACTTAAAATTGAAACTAGGAACAGGAAAGAAAAAAGCTGATCACACATATCTCACTTTAGAGGAAAACTTAGGAAAAATGAAGGATGAGTTGTATAAGAAAGATGAATTGATTAAAGTCCAAAAAGAAGATCTAGGAAAAGTGAAACATGAATTAGACAGAACTTGCAAATGGAACAAGGCTTTTGATGCACTTTCTTGGTTGCAAGAGCACCACCGTAGCAACAAAAGAGGACTTGGCTATGGGACTCAAGCACCAAAGTGGGACCCTAAAAGCAAGTACCTCACACTTCATGAGAATAAAATATGCACACACTGTGGCAAGACTGGTCATTACAAAAATGAATGTAATGCAAAAGTAGAGGCCAGTCAAAAGAACAAAGCCTTTGTTCAAGAAAAAAATAAGCTGCCTGGGTGGGCAAGAAAGAATTTGATTCATCCTTTTTCCTATAGAAAGGGAACCAAACTAGTTAGGGTTCCTAAGACTAACCCCTGATTTCTTTTTGCAGGTCCATGTGAAAGGAAGTAGCCAAATATGGTATATGGATAGTGGCTGGTCAAAACATATGACTGGGAACAAGGACCAGTTCCTTTCACTTGAGGACTTAAAAGGAGGTAATGGCTCCTTTGGAAATGGAAAGAAAGGTGAGATCATTAGGGTTGGAAAGGTAGGAAAGACAGACTCTCACTCCATTGAAAATGTCTACTTGATAGATGGCTTGAAATATAGCCTGATTAGTGTGTCACAACTGTGTGACAGAGGTAACCTGGTAGCATTCACCTCTACTAAACGCTTTGTGATAAATCTTACCACTGACAAGATTGTTTTGCAGGGAAAGAGAGTTAACAATATTTACATTGTAGATTTGTCCACTCTCTCAGAAAATGAAATCATTTGCCTAAGTGTGTTGGTTAATGATCCCCTCCTGTGGCACAAAAGACTTGGTCATGCCAGTCTGAATCAGCTAAATAAATTAGTCTCTAAGGACTTGGTGATAGGTTTACCCAACATTAAGTTCAAGGAAGATAAAGTTTGTGAGGCATGTGCAAGGGGGGAGGAGGTAAGATCATCGTTCAAGAGCAAGAAAATTGTAAGCACAACCAAGTCGGTGGAACTGGTCCATAATCTCTGTGGTCCAATGAGAACCATGAGCAAAGGTGGAAAGAAATATGTAATGATGCTTGTTGATGACTATTCTAGATTTACATGGGTTCTATTTCTAACTTCCAAAGATGAAGCATTTGACATGTTTACTGCATTTGTTAGAAAAACTCAAAAACAATTAGGAAATCAACTTGCATCTATTAGGTTTGATCATGGAACTGAATTTGAAAACTCCAAGTTTGCTGAATTCTGTGATGAAAATGGTATAGATCATAATTTCTCTGCCCTAGGACTCCTCAACAAAATGGAGTAGCTGAAAGAAAGAATAGGACTCTTGAGGACATGGCTAGGACCATGCTGCTTTCTAGCAAACTGCCTCACAGCTTCTTGGCAGAGGCTATAAACACTGCATGCTACATAATCAATAGATGCATGACTAGACCTCTTGTAGAGAAGACTCCCTATGAGTTACTTAAAGGGAGAAAACCAAACATATCCTATCTTAGGGCATTTGGTTGTAAGTTCTATGTGCACAATAACGGAAAAGACTCCCTAGGCAAGTTTGATCCCAGAAGTGATGAGGGAGTATTCTTGGGATATTCTTCACATAGCAAAGAGTATAAAGTGTTTAATAAAAGAACTTTGTGTGTAGAAAAAAGTGTACATGTAGTATTTGACGAAACTAACATTTTTTCTGAGAGGCAGAACATGAAGATGAAGCCATTGGATTGGTAAAGGACTTGACTGAAGCCTCAACACAAGTCAAAGTGGCACCAACTGAAGGAACAGGTGATGGAACAGGTTCTTCCATCCAGGGCAACCTGACAGGGGGAATTAATCAAAGAGTAATAGAAATAAATCCCTTAAAGGAACCTGTTCATGACCTTGTTCCTCAGCAACAAAACATGGGAGAAACATCTAGTAGAAACCAGTTGGTTGTGAAACCTCACAAGTATCAAAGTTCTCATCCCATTGAGAACATTATCACCGATCCAACATCTGGAGTCAAAACTAGATCACAATTAAAGAATCTTTGTGCTTTTGATGCATTTTTATCTCTTATTTAACTTAAAAATGTTGTTGAGGCTTTATAGGGTGCGGATTGGGTCAATGCAATGCAAGATGAACTCAATCAATTTGAGAGAAGTCAAGTTTGGCATCTAGTTCCAAGGCCCAAAGACAGATCAATTATTGGTACAAAATGGGTCTTTAGGAATAAACTTGATGAAGATGGAACTGTTACAAGAAACAAGGCAAGATTGGTGGTCCAAGGTTACAGCCAGGAGGAGGGTATAGACTATGATGAGACTTTTGCACCAGTTGCAAGACTAGAAGCAATCAGACTCCTCATAGCCTTTGCAGCACACATGTAATTCACCCTTCATCAAATGGATGTCAAAAGTGCCTTCCTGAATGGTTACCTGAAAGAAGAAGTGTTTGTGAAACAACCTCCAGGGTTTGAAAGCAAGGAATGTCCTGAGCATGTGTATAAGCTAGACAAGGCTCTCTATGGACTCAAGCAGACCCCAAGAGCATGGTATGAAAGATTGTCCAAATTCCTGCTGGAGCATGGGTACAAAAGAGGTAAAATTGATAGTACCTTATTCTTAAGGGAAAAAGGTAAGGATCTCCTTGTTGTACAAATATATGTTGATGACATAATCTTTGGGGCCACCACTGATAAGCTGATTAAGGACTTTGCAAAATTAATAGGGAGTGAGTTTGAAATGAGCATGATGGGTGAGCTTAATTTCTTCTTAGGCTTACAGATCAAACAAAGTCCAAATGGAACCATGATCCACCAGCAGAAGTATGCAAAGGAGCTAATCAAAAAGTTTAAAATGGAAGATTCTAAAGAAATAGACACACCCATTGCAACTGCTACTAAATTAGATATTGATGAACCTGGTTCATCCGTTGATCAAAAGTTGTATAGGGGTATGATTGGTTCACTTCTGTATCTTACTGCTAGCAGACCTGACATTGTTTTTAGTGTAGGGCTTTGTGCTCGCTTTCAGGAAAATCCTAAAGAGTCTCACCTGACTGCTGTCAAAAGGATACTAAGATACTTGAAAGGCACCACTGATCTGTGTCTTTGGTATCCCAAAGGTAGCAATTTTTATCTAGTAGGATATGCTGATGCTGATTATGCAGGTTTTCTGGTGGATAGGAAGAGCACCTCAGGTATGGCACACTTTCTTGGTTCATGTCTTGTGTCATGGGCTACCAAAGCAAAACTCAGTGGCCTTATCTACTGCTGAAGCTGAGTATGTTGCTGCTGCCTCTTGTTGTGCTCAATTGCTATGGATCAAACAACAGCTGGTAGATTTTGGTATTGAAGTTGGTTGTATTCCAATATTCTGTGACAACACTAGTGCTATAAGTATGACAAAGAACCCTGTTCATCATAAAAGGACTAAGCACATAGATGTTAGACACCACTTCTTAAAAGATAACTATCTCCATAGAATTCCGTGCTACTGATAAGCAAATTGCTGACATTTTCACTAAATCGCTGAGTAGAGAAAACTTTGAGAGGAACAGGTTGGAATTAGGGATGATTAAGATCACCTAATAGGTCCAGTTCAGAATGCACAATGAAAAAAAAATTGGTTAGGAGTTCTAACTGTGTGTAAATATCTAGATTAATTCTTACTCAGTTTCATACTTTAAATAGTATACTCCTGTGACATGTGTACATACGATTCACTGATCTCTTACAAAGTTTTTTCTATTATGGCATTTGAGGCATGTTCAAGAGAGTTCTATATGAAGAACCTGGTTCATCAGTATGAGCTCATATGAAAGTTCAGGTATGTTTTCAATGCTTTGCATAATTAGAAAGATTAACAATTCATCATGAGCAGAAGTCCTATACTTGTCAAATTCCTAGAAAATTCTATCCGTTGAGGCATTGAACCAGTTTCGTTCTCTTAGAACTCTAAAAATCGTGATTTTTGCCTAATATCTAGGGAAGCCAAAATAATCATTAAGGGACTGGAATTCCAGGCTGATTAGACTTCTAATTGACCTCTGAAAAAGCTGCCGTTACTGCATTAATGACTAATTGTCTTTAAATATACACCACATCTCTTACTCTCTTCCTCATTCTAAAACCGTCAAAATTATATCTCCTGTTTCAATTGCTCCTCTTCTCCAAGAATCCTAAATCACTTCTCTCTCCAGAAATTCCAAATCGCTTTTCTTCTCAGAAATTCCCAAAACTCCTCCATAAACGAAGAACCATGTCTAACCCACAAGATCATCCTGGCACTCCTCCACCACCATCACCCTCAAATACATCCTCTTCTACTCCTGCTAGTGAATCCCCAAAACCTAGGCTTCGAAGGCAGAAAATGTTGGCTAGAAAAACTGTAGCATCTGGAGTTCTGAGGAAAGTTTTAAATGAGAGGTTGAAAGCTAGCCAGAAAAGGGAATCCCCAGCTAAAGAGTCTGATTCCAGTTCTGACTCTGAATCATTTATTTCTGCTAGTGAAGGTGAAGAACATGGGTCTTCTGACACTGAGAAAATTCAAGAAACTCCTGAGGTAGGTTCTTCTGAAGTTAAAAACGTAGAAAACAAGTTTGTTCTAATTGGACCTGTTAAAGATGTATAGTTGGCTAAATCGAGTAGGAGTGGAGGTAAAAAGAAAGGAAAAGAGAGAGAGGGAGGAAGTGGTGAAGAAAAGGGAAAAGGAAAGGGAGAAGTTCTTGCTATATGTGGAGTTGAAGAAGAAAGTGGCTTCAAGTCAAGGGAAAGTGGTTCTGGGGAAGCAGCTGAAGGGCTGGTTCATTTGAGCAAACAAAGAGATGAACCTGGTTCATCTGCCGAGGAAACTCTGGCTGATATCCTAAAAAGGGTTGGGGCAAGTTATGACCCAAAGAAATGCAAGTCTATCTCACAAAAGGCCCCAACTGTTCTCAAGCCAGCCAAGATAAGAAAAACCTCACCCCCTAAATATACTGCCCCTTCAGTACCTAAGGGACGAGCTACAAGAAGCAGGGTTCGACAAAGTGAAGCTGACCTACAAAAAGCTCTGGAAGAAAGCAAGAAAAAGAAAAAGGAGAAGGGAAAGAAAATGGTTGCAGAGTCCTCTGAGGCTACTGAAGAAGAGGAGATGGAACTGGTTCATCAAGAAAGAGGGACAACAGTAGAGGTTCCTTCACCAAAACCTAAAAGGTCCAAGACTTCTACCAAGAAGTCTTCCTGTGAACCTGTGTCTGGTGAACCCTTATTAGCCAAGAGGACAAGGTCTGCTGTGAAAGGTAAGCAAAAGAAAATTGTTGAAGAAGATGAAGAGTGGAGTGGTGAAGTAGAAGAAGAGGAATCTGAGAAGGAGCTGGATAAGTTTGCCATCTTTGGCAGGAGAAAAATTCTGAAAGGAAGACTGTTGAAAGACCTGGAAGAACCAGGGATGAGAAGACTGGTGGATGCTTTAGCTGCACAAGGTTGGAAGGACATGGTCCTTGAAATGGATGGGAGGCTAGCCAGGAATGAATTGATTGAGTTTATGGCTGATGAAATTGCTAGGCTCAAGGCATGCGTGGCTGAATTGGAGAATGAGAGAGATGGCCTTAGAACTGAGCTAGGAAAAGAAAAGGAGAAGAGTGATGGAATGCTTCAGAATATGCTAAACCTTCTCCAATCTCAACCCTCTAGTTCCTCCAAGCTCTAGTTCTTCCAGCACTTGTCTTTAGAACCAGTCTAGTACCCCCAGTGAACCCCAGTGACCCGGATTAGGGATGTTTCTGTTTTCTTTTGCTCATGTTTTGGAAGTTTTTCTTTCTTTTTGTGGACTATTTGTGGAACCATATCTTTATCAATGACAACTGTTGTTTTCTCTTGTTCAATGATGATTCTGATCTTAATAGTTTAAATATGTGTATTGATTATTGATAATTGCACAATGATTTCACTTGCAGTTGCCCCAGTGGCCATGAGTACTTATTAAAGTCTGGGTTTCACTCTGTGTATGCAACTTTTCGATGATGCCAAAAGGGGGAAGAGATGATATTGTGCTTTACTCATTATTCTGAATTAAGTGATATTTATAACCTAATTAACCTGGTCCTTGATGAGAAGTAAAATTTCTAAGTTAAGTGATAATGATTAAGCCTGAGTTCTTACAAGTTTTTTATCAGTGAAAAGCACAGAGTGTGTCATCATCAAAAAGGGGGAATTTATTGGCCCAGGAATAGGTGAAGTTTTGAAGAATGACAAATGAACTCAGTCATGGACCAGGTCCATCATGTGAAGCACAGTGTTGGTCAACCTATACATGTGAGATGCACGTGAAGGAGATAAGTCCCATTGATCAAGCAGCAATATCTCCTGAACTGATCGAAAAGGTTGCATATAGGATAAGGAGAGAAAGTCTCCTTATGAGAAGAGAATACAATCCGGATAAAAGATAGGGTTGGAGTTTGTGTTGTTAAAGGACTCAACTTCGATGGAAGATCAGCAATTGAGTCTCAATCAAACTCTAATTACTAACTCATTAAATAACAGTGATTATTCTCTTTTACAGGTATTGCACAAACACAGAAGTAAAACTAAATTGAGAGCAAAAGATCGAGGAAATTTTGCAAGCAATTTATGTGAGATTTAAGTGTGCATTCCTGAAGCTACTTGGACAAGATAGAAGAACCGATTCCATTGTGTCTTTCTTTTATTTTAGTTCAATTGTAGTAGGTGATTTAAACTTGTACCTTTCAGCTTTCATAGAAGCAATTGTATTAGGTACTTTGAGTATTCAAGTTAGAGTTAACTTGAAGTTGTTGCAACAGTTGAGGCTGTGTGCCACAACGGGATTAGAGTTTAATCCTTAGGTTTACAAGAGTTTTGTAAATGCTGTTTTGGCTCAGTGATATTAGTGGAAGTTTGGGAAAATCCTACTGAGTAGTAGGTCGTGGTTTTTTCACCTTTTGAGCCAGGTGTTTTCCACGTAAAAATCTCTGTGTTCTTTATTTTCTGTATTTATTATTCCGCAAACAGCAGTAGTTTGTACACTTAGAAGAACCAGGTTCTTTTAGAGCGAAAATTGGGTACCACACAAATCACTCCCCCCCCCCCTCCTCTTGTGTGGTGTTGACGCTTAAAACATCATAAATGAAGAAAAGGGAATGCAAAGAAAAGAAAGAAAGAACAAAAAAATACCAAAAAGAAAGTTAATAAAGTGAAGAATTGAAGGGAATCCAAAAGAAAATGAGGAGGAAAAGATGAAGTAAATAGAAAAGGAGAAAAATGAATGTCATGTTTAAGAAAGAGTGACATTACGTCCCTCTAGTTCCCCCGAGGAAGAAGAATATGACTCAAAGATTCGAGAAAGTATGAGCCAAAAAGAGAAAATGGAGTGCTTAGGAAAGATGAAACCATTCTTTTCCAACAAGTCCTACCTTTATCCAAAAGCCTCCATTACATCCCGCAAAAGTCCTACATGATTTCAAGTTGAGTGAGCTTACATTTGTGGTGATTTACACGAGGGGCAAGCTTATGGTACTTAGAGTCGTACTTGTGACACTCTTTTGAGAGAGATGAACGAACTTTTCACAATCCTTGCTTCGAGTGTTACATTCTAAAGTTAGATTTGCTACTGGAGAATAGAGGAGGAGGAGTTTGGGATTCACAATGACCTACGTGAAAGAGCGAGCTTCCTTCATGAATAGAGTAAACTCTTGATGCTTTAGTGTCACACTAGAACTATTGCACTCAAAATTTCAAATGAGTGCATTGTTGATAATTTATATGTGTTGTGGGTAATTGTTGGTCCCAATTGATATGTGTCTGATTCACCTTAGGCCAACTGAAATATCCCTTCTTTTTTTTCTAGGGGAGGTGTAATTGCCTTATTTGCTTGAGGACAAGCAAAACCTTCAGTTTGGGGGAGTTGATAAGTAGGGATTTTGACCGCTTATTTTCTCTCTTTTACTTGCGTTTTAGCTCAAAAGTATTCCCGAAAACTATCAAAATGTGCTTACTGGTAGGAATATTGGAAACGAGCCAAAGAAGTCAAAATTAACTCATAAAGGAGTCTAAAGTGAACAAGAACCAAAACAGGGCAAATGAGATAACAGTGCGGACCGCACAATTCTAGTGCGGCCGCAGAAGGTCAGTTGCGGTCGCATCCATTTTTATGCGGACCGCAGAGTTGAGATTCAGAGAGCTGGAAAGTTTTGGAGTGCGGACCACATCACTTTTGTCTGGCCGCATAATCCTGAGTGTGGCCGTACCCACTTTTATGCGGACCACTGAAGCCTGAAGATTTCAAGCCTAATTTCCCAAGACTGCGGACCACACTAGAATTGTGCGGCCGCAGAAGCCCATTTGCGGTCCGCATCAGAATTATGCGGGCGCACAACCTCCATGGGTGAATTTTTGTTAGATATTTTCAGCTTAGTATAAATACAACTTTTTATCATTTTTAGGTCAAGTTTAGTTTGCAGAGGTGCACCTGAACCTTTTTCTTTACTTCTTTAAGTAATTTTGTAATAGATTGACTTCTTAACACTAGATTTTCTTTTTTTCATCTATGATTATGCATTCTATCTTAATTTCTTCTTGTATTTCTTCATTCTTCATGAGAAGCTGAATCTTTAGCTAGGGTTGTGGCTCAACCCTAGTGTGGATATTTAATGGGTATTTATTTTAGGGCTTATTTGTGATTGGGTTAGTGATATCTAGCCTTGCTTATGCTTAAATTCTAGAATTAATGGTTGCAAACATTGATTCATGCCTTTTTGGCCTAGTTTTTGCTTGAGAAAGAGAGACTAGGTTTAGGAAAACTTGGATAGCAAGGAATTGGGGTGAATTCAAGAAATTGATAGCCCCAATTAAAGGGTCGAATCTAGAGATAGTAAGACCCGACTTGAGCATATATCACTTGATTTGTGCAAATACCCATTTGAGCTTGAGAAAGCCAAATCGGGCAAAATCACTCAAACTACCGAGAGGTATAGAGTGAGCAATTGCGTGTGTTTGCTATACCACAACCCCGATAAATCAAACTTGCCCTATAGTTTACAACCCGTTAGGTAGCCACCTAGGTGGAGGTAGGGGTGTTCATGGTTCGGTTTGGATCGGTTTTTCCCTAAAAAGAAACCAAACCAAGTAAGTCGGTTTTTCAAATATTAGAACCAAACCAAACCAACTAAGTCATTTTTTTCTCGATTCGGTTTATGTCGGGTTTTGTCGGTTTTTCGGTTTTTTCGGTTATTTGTCAATTTTTTCTTAAATATAAGACATACACAACTAAACATATTTCGGCGACCACATTTCAACGTAACACTATCAAATCAATTGCCGTTTGAGAAATCTATTATTTACTAAGATATACTGATGATAATTGAATCAAATAGTGATGAATAATTTAAGAACTCAATTAAAAATATTTTTTTTAACATGAAATGGATTCTTACACTTAACAAAAGAAAACTACCAATCAAACTAGAATGTAAAGGCAAAGAATTATACTAAAAGTGAAAACGATTAACATTCACCATAAAAATTTTGAAACTTTGTATAAAAATATACATATATATAGGTGTAATAATAAATTTGAAATAGCTACTCCTATAGTCGGTTTGGTTCGATTTTTCGGTTATTTTTTGATTAAAACTAAAATCAAACCAAATTTGATCGGTATTTAAAATTCAAAATCAAAACCAAACCAAACCAAAAAGTATCTATTTTTTGATCGTTTTGGTTTGGTTTTTGGTTTAATTCGGTTTTTCGGGTTTCTATGAACACTCCTAGGTGGAGGTCACAACCCTAGATTTCTTTATCATTTGAAAAAATACTCAAAACCAAAAACACTGTCTTCTGGTTATTATTGCAATCCTTAGCTAAAAGTAGAAATAGAGAACAACCAATGAATATGTGAAAGTCCAATCTAGGGCACATCATACATTAGCTCTAGTTATATTCCTAATCCAAATTCTAATTCCCTGTGGATTTGATCCCGACTCGTGTTGGGTTTATTATTGCTTCGACCGCCTCACTATCTATTGATGGTGTGAGTTTGGGTGAGATCAAGATCCCCCTGCATATTTACTTTGGGACTACGGAACGGTATTCCGGGAGATCCCCCTGCGGGACTATAGAACAGTATTTCGGGAGATCTCCCTGCACATTTACGTTTGGGACAACGAGACGGTATCTCGAGAGATCCACTGTTGTTATTTTGTGCACTGTACTGTTGTCCTTTCTGTGATTTCCTTCAGTTTGAATTTCAGTCTTTATTTTACTGTGATATTTCTGTTCCGTATATATATATATATATATATATATATATACCAGTAGGGCCCTGACCTGACCTCGTCAATACTCGACCAAGGATAGGCTTGCCACTTACTGGGTACCGTTGTGGTTTACTCATGACTCTTCTGCACATGTTTTTCGTGTGAAGTTCCAGATACCTCTTACCAGTCTCGAGTTTAGTTGGACGGTTGCTGCTGTTCAGGAGACTTCAAGGTACATCTGCCCGGGTCTGCAGACCTCGGTGTCCCTCTCTATCCCCTTATGTTAACTCTTCCCTTATTTCTTTAGACACCGATGTATAGAACAGTTAGAAATTCTTAGAAGCTTGTGACTTACGGTATTCCGGGTCTTGGGAGAGTTGTGTATTTCCGGAGTTGATTATTGTATATGTCGAGCGACATCTCAAATGTTTTATTTAAATTATCTGTTACAGTTAGTTGTTAGCTTTTATGTTTTTCATTTTATTTTTGCAAATGTTAGGTTTACCTAGTCGTAGAGCTTTGGTGCTATCATGATAATTCACGGAGGAGAATTTGGGTCGTGACAGAATAGAGATGATGGTCTAACTGAGGTTTTCCAATTTGGGAAATCGATCTCAAGTTTCGACTCCGTCCGCGGCACCTTGTTAACGACTTTGTTCGTGTTCAAGTTTTAGTGGATAAATCGGCTTTCGTCATTAACGCTACTCGAACAACGGACTGTAGTTGGAGGTTCATCTTAATTGGAAAAGTTTTTGCATATTGAAGGTCCTATTCTTTTCCCTTTCTTCTTGCATTTTCGTTTTCCTAAATTCGTCATTTATTGAATGACTTTATGAAGTGTTTTCGTGGTTGATATTATCGTTTTTGTGTTAGTGTATTCTTAGCAGAGTAATTTCTATGTTGGAATTACTACTTCTTTAATTTATAATATGTAAAATGAATTGGTTTTGAGTTGTTGGGTTTAGTTATAAAAATTGGAATTAAAACAGACATTTTCTTGAAACAAGAATGGGATTTAGGCTTTAGTCATAGTTAAATGGACTTAAGTATTGCTATATCTGTTCTTATTTTAATTCTATTCTTATTTTGTCCGCTAGGAGCATGCTTAGGCCATCATACATGGGTAGGCAAATATTAGGATGTTCGTTTTATTCCATCATGTTTGATTGTTAGGTGAGAGGTTGTCCCCTAGTTAAATTTATTCGGGGATTGCCCCGAAAGAGTTTGTATATATTTTCAATATTTTTTTTTATTCGGGAAAAGCCCAAAAGTTAATGTAAACGGAGGCCGAGGCGACATCATGAAGGAAACATAATGTAGGATAGATTAGAACTTTTAGTATATTCTCTTTAGTACTTTCCGTGCTTTTCTCTTATTTTTCTTTTATTAGGTGGGGATGACCTCGAGCTTCTTATGTGTATATTTTTGCTTTTGTGTGTTTCTATCTCAATCTGTTTATTTTCACTTTTGTGTGTTTCTACCTCAATCTGAGTACTTTTTAAAATCAACCGGATCAAGTATGCAACTTGTTGTTCACGGGACTTGGGGAGTGCCTAACACCTTCTCCCCAGGTCAAATGAAACCCCCTTACTTAGAATCTCCGATGCAAACTGGTTTAGTGTCAAATGTGTTTTTAAGGGAAAATTGATTTTAAATGGTGACTTGGCATACCGACATTATATGCCAAGTGGCGACTCTGGAAAAAATCCCCTTTACACAAATGATTTCGTCACCATCAATTGAAAACCCTTTTAAGCTTTAAAATATCTTCTTATCATTTTTAATGAGGGTTAGTATAGAAGAAAAAAAAGGGTGTGACAGCATTGGCGACTCTGCTGGAGAGTTGCAGGTTCGAGCTGATACTTTGATCTAGTTGGCTTTTTAGAATATCCGGTTGAGGTGTTTTGTTCTTCATTTGCTTTATTTGCTTTTATTTTATTTCACTTTATTATTTGCTAGTTATTTATGCGTTTACAGTTCTCCCTTTATGTGTTTACTGCTTTATAACTGTCAACATTTGCATAACCATGGGTCTTCTTTCTACAACAAGTCTTCCGGAGTACGTTTGAGCGTACACAGCCTTTTTGTGAGTCACCCGTGTCTTTAGGGGGTGGCGTAGAGTGTGGAGTGGGCGGATAGCTAGAGCAGCCGCCATCGACCACGTGCCACCCCGAATTGCCTTGTCTAGTGAACCCCAAACGTAGGTCATACTTATTTGTATCATAACATTTAAATCTAGCAGGGTTCGGTCCCAGGCACCGTCCCGTTGTAGCCGGCCTATCCAAATTATGTCAAACTGGGCTCGTGGCCCAAAAGTATATTTAATCATCCCTATGTGCTATATGTTGCATTCTTTTAGGGTAAATAGGTCATTTGGCGGACCAATGAGAAAGAAAAGAGGGTGAAGTATAAAAATGAAGCAAGTAGTGCCCGGTTATATTTTCTTTCACAACTTTTTCAAAGAAAAACCAAAAAAATTAAAATAAAAATCCAAAAAAGATTTTTCACTTTCCCATCTTTTTAAAAAAAATAATTAAATAAATAAAATGAAAAAAAAGACATAAAAACATATTTTCTTCTAGTAAGTTGCTTTTTTTTCAAATTCTCTCCCATATCCAATCTTCCCGAACTACGCATACCTGATTTTCGACTTTCGGGGCGGGATATGTAGGCAGCCCACATAGGGTCCGGTCTTCCTAGTGAGTTTTAAGTTCTTGGCTTCGAGGGTCCTAGCCAAATCTTGCATGTCTAGCCAATTTCGGCCACATCGATCGTTTGGTAAAATTGGGCTATTTTCGCAAAGTGGCTTGTTTAACCGTGTCCGGAGAGTCTTGAATCCACAATCAGCTTTCTCCTAACTTTAAGGTCCGTCCTTGTAAATTTTCATGTCTAGCCACTTTTTGCCACATTGGTTGTTCTTGCAAAATGGGTCATTTTCGCAAAAGTAGTTCAGTGACCCATGTCTTAGAGTCCTAAGTCCACAACAAGGTATTTTCTCTGCTTAAGGTCCATTCCTGTTAAATTTGCACGCCCAGCCATTTTTGCTATATAGGCCATTTCTATAGTGGGACCATTTTTGGAAAGTAATTTTGGGGACCCTAAATTCTAAGAGGTTGGGGGGATACATAGGCCCTCATGAGGTGTTTTCCATGTCTTAGAGGTCATCCTTGTTGAGTTTGCACTTCTAGCCACCTTTTGGCCACATAGGCCATTTTACAAAATATAGCCTCAATCATGTCTTGATGTGTCCAATAGGAAGTGTTGTCTCTCATAATGTCTTGCGCCACTAACTCTATGTGGTCTTGTTCTTCTCATTCACGTATGGATTCATTTACCATATCTTGAGCATGACAGACACCTCAGGACTATCCCAGCTACGATCATCGCATTCTAGAGCTTGTTTGAGGAGACTTTTTGTGTTTTGAATCTGTTTTTGTGGTAGTATTGAGTTTTTAGGTGGTGTCAGAGTCTGTCATAGTTCAGTTGAGTTTCTCGAGCCTTGTGTTATCGTGCTTCCTATTTGTATGTGAACCAAAAAAAATTATAAGTGAAAAATCTGAAAAGATTTTTGTTTTTAGTTTATTTTGTCCATCACTTTTCCAGAACTACGTCTGGTCTGATTCATGTGGAACATGATAAATAGGCAACCTACATCAGGTTCCATTGAATCATTTTTTAAAAAAATAAAAAATAAAAAAAATCATGGGCGTGAGAAATGAGAGGAAAGAGTCACAACCGCAAAAGAGAGGAAAGAAAATGAGTGAAATAAAGAGCGCTAGAAAGGAAAAAAAGAGGAAAAGGACAAGGAAATTAAATTGAGATGATGTCATATGACCTTATGACCCTCAAAGTCATTCTAGAACCATTAATCGATGATAGGTGCATTGCACGTAATGTGATATTATTATCTGATAAATGCCCTAACGCTAACATGTTGACTTTGTTCTGCTCCTCTTTGTTATCCTTGTTATTATCAACGGGAAGGTGGTTAGTTTGTGGCATTCTGGCGAGTCATCTATACACGCTAGGTCAAAGATCAAGGCAGCCTTGGCTAGTAAGGAATTGGACACAGGTGTTGTTGATCTGTCAAGGGAGACTATGGAATCAGAATTTGAGTTGAAAGAAGAGGTCCAAAGGTTGAAACAACAGATGACAGAGATCTACCAGGCCTGGATTAGTGGTCATCCTCCACACTCATTTCCCACTAACTACACAGAAAACCCCGCCACTATCCCACAACTATCACAAGCCCAGATCCCCACTGTTGCTGATCTTTCCCCGCAACATGCTCTAGGCTTTACCCCTTACCATAACTACCCCGGCACCTCGTCCCAACCTTTCCATGCTCCACCAGCCAAAACAACCTCATATCCCGCTCCAATAACCACTTCTATTTTTGTAGCTCCTTTACAAGTTACCATCCATCGATCTTCTAGTGAAACCGAGTTCAAAGTTCCCGATGCCCAATGTTATGCTCTAGAACCAACTTTCAAGGTCCCGGATCCATATTGATATACCCCTCATTTTGAGCCTCCCATTGAAACTGAAATGCCCGCTAAGAATGTGGAGCAAGATGAGATATCCAGGATGTTGAAAAGCTTAGAGCAGTCCTTAAGGAACATGCAAGGGATAGGGAGCCAAGTAAGTGTGACTTAGAATGACTTATATTTTTTCCCTGACGTCCAACTGCCTGCTGGGTTTAAAATGCCAAAGTTTGATTTATGTGACGGACATGGAGATCCGGTGGCTCATTTGAGAGGTTATTGTAGCAAGATGAGAGGTACCGGCAGGAAAGACAAGTTGTTGATGACTTATTTCAGTCAGATCATAAATGGTACACCCCTCAAGATGCTAGCAGGTGGTACACATGGGACAATATGGCTCAAGCCTTTGCTCGGATTTTACAATACAATATAGAAATTGTCCCGAATCGTATGTCCCTGACCAAGATGGAAAAGAAGCCTAACGAAAGCTTTAGGGAATACGGGCTCAGATGGAGAGAGTAAGATGCCCGAGTCAATCCCCCGATGGAAGAGCACGAGATGGTTGAGTACTTTCTTCAAGCTCAAGAGCCAACTTACTTTGGGCATTTGATCTCGACCATGGGTAAGCCTTTTAATGATGTGGTAAAAATGGGAGAAATGGTAGACAATGGGCTAAAGTCAAGCAAGATCATGAGCTATTCTGCCTTAAAAGCCACAACACAAGCAATTCAGAACGACACAAGAAGCTTGCTGGGTCAGAAGAAAAAGGATGATATTGCCATGGTTGTCTCACGATCACGACATGGCCCAAAGGGTCCGTCTCACCAATATACTCAACCTCGACCCCAACCCCAACCCAAACCTATCCCCTAGCTTCACATAATCCATGCCAGTATTATACTCTGTATAATGTCCAGTCATCTGTTCAACCACAAGGTCACTCCTTATGGCGAGCGCCAGCACCGCAAAATACTCTTTCACCTTCACAACATTTTCGAGCACCCAATAACCCTAGAAAACAGGGGCATGGAGGGGAAAAAAGGCAAAGAAATAGTTTTATGCCAATCGGGGAATCCTACACAAGCTTGTTTGAAAAGTTAAAACATTCTGGCCTGATTGAGCTGCTCCTCAACTATACTCCGGAATCATATGCAAAAGGTTTTGATCCTACTATACGGTGCATTTACCACTCTCATGTCCAAGGGCATAGCACTGAAGATTGTCGTGCTTTGAAAAGGGAAATATAAAGAATGATTCAAGAAAGGATAATTGTGGTCCAAGCAGTATTACCCCAAGTGTCACACAGAATCCTCTACAGGTACATGACAATGCATAAATTGTTGGGATGATTTGCAATTACAATGAATGTGCAGATTCTTTCAATCCCTTTGGTGAGCCATTTGCAGTTAGTCGTTAATTCAACAGCCAGTGCTGAGGAAGGGTTGGTCAAAGGAATCAATAAGCCACTTGGTGAAGACAATATGATTGAAATTGGTAATGGTCCCAGTAATTTTGATGTGCAACTCCGTGGCTAAGATCTCGAGCTTGGTAATTAGAAAGCATCTCCTTTCCTCGCCAGGAAGGAGTCTTGGCAGTTTATTTTGACATCTTTTCTGCTATCTGGGTTATTTCGGGGTTGTAATCCATATTTTATTTTGTTTGTTTTGGTGATTCAAACCCTTCTATCCTCTTTTGCCTATCTCTAGGAGTCTTGTTAGTTAGTTTTGTGTCTCTAAGTCCGTCATCTAAGGTTGTTTTGGGTCTTTAATATAGATTTTATTCTACTGTTCAAACCCTTCTATCGTTCGGTCAAATGAGATTTTGTTTTTCTGTTCTTTGCAGTCTTCGTTTAATTCTTTTTCTTGTATATAGTTCTCTTCATGCCAGTTCTAGTGACATGACATGCATGCAAAGTTTTTATCCAGATCTTGAAAGCCATTCTAATTATGGAATAATGAAACACAGTTTTGAATATTATAAAAAGACGCATTTGAGGAAACAAGTAAAGATTCACGTATTCTAAGATAACCTGAAGCATGAATTAAGTGAAACTGAGGCAATTAGTCTCGGAAGTCAAGAGGTTGATAAGAGCATACAACAAGGAGATGTTTCTTAAGCAATTTGAGGTAGATCAGTCAGTGTTGAAATGCATCCTTCCAAATCAAGATAAGGTTGACTAAAATCTGCTCTGAACTGGCAAGGGACATTCATTGGGGCAAAGGTATTTCCCATTGGCACTTTTTGTTTGTGTTGATTCCATCAAGAGATATTATGTACGATTTCTTTGCCTATTTTCAATTGCATGTTTTATACTTGGCAAGTTCAAGGTTGGTATGACGAAGGCGTTCTATTCAGCTACCCAAACACTCTTATCTTTTGCTACCCTTTTGAGCCTTAATTTTTTTTTTTTCTACCCCTCTTTTGGAATCAGAAATAGAGTTAGAATTTAGAAAAAAGAGAGAAAAAGATATAAAACGAACAAAAAAAAAGAAATGAAAAAAAGAGAAAGAAAAAAAGGAAAAAAAGAAAAAAAAGAAAAAATGGGAAAAACAAAACGAATTGTGCTTGGACTACGTTCGACCTGATTCCTTTGAAGGATACGTAGGAAACCTTATTCTGAGGTTTGGTCCCAATAAAATAAAAATCCCAAATTCCCCAGACTCAAAGAAACTGGGGCAGAAGTTTTAGCTTTGTAAATAGATCTTACTCCAAAAGTTGTAAGTTAAAACCCCTTTCACATTAGTTGTTTTGAGACTTTATACCATCCTTTCTTTTCAACCCTATCCAAAAGCCTGCATTACAGTCCAAAGAAAGATCTTCCGACCAATCTTTGAGAATGCCAAATCAAGTGTGTGGTAAAAAGTATGATCTTCTTGTATCATGGGTAATACCTTGTTCTCAGCACAAAGAGAGAAAACGATAAAAATGAGATTCTTATCGGTGAAAACCCCCATGGGCACCATAAGGCGACGGTGAGTTGAGAAAAAGAACGAAAGTGAGAGAGGCGTGATGGCGAAAACTCTTCAGGGCACTACAAGTCGACTGAGGATCGTGAATCAGATAGGACAATTGGAGCACTGAAGCCCAGTTTCAAAACTTAGAGATATAACAAGAGTTGAAGATTAGACTTGCCTGACAGATCAGGCCGCTTAATCCAAAATGCATGTCATAATCAGTGGAGCTAGCCTTCAAATCAGATTAGTTTCTACTTTGTTTTTTTCTTGGGTAAAATTTTTTTTGTTAGATACCATCTCTTCTTGTTCTTCTCCTTACTTTGTTCCTCTTGTTTTGTTTGGATCCCTTTTGAGTCTATTTTTGTCAAAACAAGTGAGAAATGACTGCAAAATCTGCTACCAGATTTTTAATCACACAAAGCAGAGTCTGGCAAGCACATCAAAATGGCATAATACATGAGTGAATAGTGTGTGCACTGAGTTGATGATAATAGATGTTCTTTGGGATTCATGTATAATGCAAAGATTTGGTGAATGTTAGAATATGAGTGCAATGAATCGGGTATAAGGTATTGGACTTGAACGAATCAGGAATATTTCTTGTGATAAGGTTGTCTGGAAAAGTGGTTGGCCGATAACAAGCACTGTGTTCCAAGTTGAAATCCAAATTGATCATGACAAGTGCAAGAGAAATCGCCCTCGAAGTCAAATCCACAAACTAACCACCATGTTTAAAACTCACAAGTTTTCTCTGTCTGAGATAGGGATGAAGGCTATGTTCATATCAAAGCTTGGAAGCTTGAATTTTTCAGATGTAATGCCCCAGTTCTGCTAACACAAAGGCTATTAAGAAGATCATACCTCCTAGCCATTTTCCCTAGTTGAGAAGAACCATACCTCCTAGGCATATCCCTAGTTGAGAGGAATCTTTGGCTTTTCTTAAGTGCAAGAGTCCCACTTGGAATATAGGGTTGCATCTTAGTTTTCCCTAAGTTGTCTGTTAAGTTTCCTTAAGTTGTTAATCTTTAGCTTTCCTTGAGTTCAGGAGTCCCGCCTAGAGAATAGGGCTAGTTTTAGCTTCCTTAAGTTGTTAATCTTTCGCACTCCTTGAGTTCAGGGGTCCTCCCTGTAGAATAGGGTCAATTTTAGATTTTTTTAAAGTTGTTAATCGTTAATCTTTAGTTTTTCTGAGTTCAGCAGTCTCGCCTGGAGAATAGGGTCAGCTTTTAGTTTCCGTAAGGTGTTAATCATTAGCATTCCTTGAGTTCAGGAGTCCCGCCTGGAGAATAGGGTCAGTTTTTAGTTGTCAGTTTTTAGTTTCCTTAAGTTGTTAATATTTAGCTTTCCTTGAGTTCAGGAGTCCCGCCTGGAGAATAGGGTTAGTTTTAGTTTCCTTAAGTTATTAATCTTTAGCATTCCTTGAGTTCAGGGTCCCGCCTGGAAAATAGGGTCAGTTTTAGTTTTTTAATTGTTAATCGTTAATCTTTAGTTTTCCTGAGTCTCTACCGCCTGGAGAATAGGGTCAGTTTTTAGTTTCTTAAGTTGTTAATCTTTAGCATTCCTTGAGTTCAGGTGTCTCGCCTGGAGAATAGGGTCAGTTTTAGTTCCTTTAAGTTATTAATCTTTTGTTTTTCTTATGTTCAGGGGTCCCGCCTGGAGAATAGGATCAATTTTCAATTTTGTTAGGTTGGTAATCATCAGTTTTCCTTGAGTTCAGGGGTCCCTCCTAGAGAATAAGGTCAATTTTTATTTTAGTCAAGCTTAGTTTATAGTTTTCTTCAAGCCCAATCTCAAATATAGGAGACGCACTTCCTAGTTTAAATCTTTCACGACACATTTTTAGGAGATGCACTTCCTAATTTTATGTTAAAGGTTTCACCCCTAGGAGACACACTTCCTAGTTTGGGTAGTTTCATCCCTAGGAGACACACTTCCTAGTCTGAGTCTTTCAGGTTATACTTTTTAGGAGACGCACTTCCTAATATTAGGTTAAAAGTTTCATCCCTAGGAGACATGCTTCCTAGTTTGAGTCATTCCAGTTTCACCCATAGGAGATGCACTTCCTATTCTGGGTCTTTCAGATTATACTTTTTAGGAGATGCACTTCCTAGTTTTGGTCGTTTAAGTTCATCCCTAGGAGACGCACTTCCTAGTTTGAGTCATTCAAGTTTTACCCCTAGGAGACACACTTCCTAGTCTGGGTCTTGCAGGTTATACTTTTTAGGAGCCGCACTTCCTAAATTGAGATTTCACCCCCTAGGAGATGCACTTCCTAGTTTTGGTCATTTAAGTTCATCCCTAGGATACACACTTCCTAGTTTGAGTTGTTTAAGTTTCACCCCTAGGAGGCGCACTTCCTATTCTAGGTTTTTTTTTTTTTAGGAGACACACTTCCTTAATTTTAGATTACAAGTTTCACTCCTAGGAGACGCATTTCCTAGTTTGAGTCATTCAAGTTTCACCCCTAGGAGACGCACTTCCTAATTTGGGTCATCTGGGTTAAATTTTTAGGAGACGCACTTCCTAAATTGAGACGCACTTCCTACTATGGGTCTTTCAGGTTATACTTTTTAAGTGACGCACTTCCTACTCTAAGTTTGTCAGTTTTACTCTTAGGAGATGCACTTCCTAGTATAAGTTTGTCTGTTTTACTCACAGGAGACGCACATCCTAGTCGAGTCGTTTTACTTTCATCATTGCATCCTTCATCAATAGAATAGGTGATTTACAGTTTTGCTAACAACTAAAAAATCTTCTTAGTGCAAACTGGGGCAGAAGATTTTGTTTGTTTTGAATGTAGGCACCCACTTGGAGAACGATGGTCAATATTTCAGAAATTGGTTTTAAGTTCAAATCAGAGAGGCACAAGGAGCCCGCCTGAAGAATAGGATCATTTCAAGTTCCAAGTTCATTTTTTTTTTTCAAGTCGAAGCAGCGGGAGCCCGCCTGAAGACAGGGTCAACTCCCAGTTTTCTTCAAGTTCAAGTCAGCAGGAGCCCACCTAACGAATAAGGTCGATTTTCAGTTTCATGTTGAAGATTCAAGTAAAGATTCAAGGAAGATTCAAGACAAGAAGTAGATAGGAACTTGTTTTTTTCTTTCTTCAGTTGTAATTTTTGTTTTTCTTTTTGATGTAGTGGCAAGGACCGCAGGCCGGAACCTTGAACGGTACCTCACTAGATTCTCTCATCATGTAGTCATACTCCATCTCTTCATTCACTTTTGAACTACACGTGACCTGATTCCCTTATAACTCGGGATATGTAGGCTGTCCAAAACCAGGACTCGGTCACATTCTCCTTTCTTTTAGTTCTATTCTCTTTAAATAAGGGTCGGGTCAAAAAACTTGTCTCGTCGGTCTTTGTCTGAAAACTCTTTGTGTTTTTAGTCAAAGAGGTGCAGCTATAGAAATGTAATTTTTTACCCTCCCCGAAAATTAACCCCTTTCAAATGCTTAGATGTTTCTTTTAGTTCTAATATTGTTACTTGGCATATTTTTGACCTTTTTGCTTTATTTTCTCTTAAAATAAAGATTACAAAAATATTTTATTTGTTTTAGCTAATTGAAATTTTACATAGTTACTTTTAATTTATCTTACTTTGAATAATATCGAAAAGTCAGAAAAATCGGGATGGTTAGTTCTAGTGTTTGGATTTAATTAGCTAAAATATCTTTGCAATTTCTATTAAACATCTAATAGGTTGTAACACCATTCTTCTTCAAAAAACAATCACGATATTTGACCAAGATTCTTCTTAATCCCCAACAGAAATCTCGTTTTCCTCTCTTAAATGAAATAGGTTGTTCTTTGATCATTTGGTTTGTGAATTTTGATGGTTTATGCTGAAATGGGTTAGAATAGAGATGATGGTCTAGCTGAGATTTTTCTATTTGGGAAATCGATCTCAAGTTTCGACTCCGTACGCGGCACCCTGTTAACGACTTTCTTCGTGCTCAAGTTTTAGTGGATAAATCGGGTTTCGTCTTTATCACTACCCGAACAACAGACTGTAGCTGGAGGTTCATCTTTATTGGAAAAGTTTTTGCTTATTGAAGGTCCAATTCTTTTCCCTTTCTTCTTGCAATTTCGTTTTCCTAAATTTGCCGTTTATTGAATGACTTTATGAAGTGTTTTCATAATTGATATTATCGTTTATGTGTTAGTGTATTCTTAGTAGAGTAGTTTCTATGTTGGAATTACTGCTTCGTTAATTTAGAACATGGAAAATGAATTGGTTTTGAGTTGTTGGGTTTAGTTATAAAATTTGAATTAAAACAGACATTATCTTGAAACAAGAATTGGGTCTAGTCTTTAGACATAATTAAATGGACTTTCGTATTGCTATATCTGTTCTTATTTTAGTTCTATTCTTATTTCGTCCGCTATGAGCATGCTTAGGCCATCATACATGGGTAGGCAAATATTAGGATGTTCGTTTTATTCCATCATGTTTGAATGTTTATTCGGGGAATGCCCCGAAAGAGTTTGCATATATTTTGAATATTCATTTTATCCGCGGAATGCCCCGAAGTTAATGTAAACGGGGGCCGAGGCGACATCGTGAAGGAAGCATAGTGTAGGATAGATTAGAACTTTTAATATATTCTTTTTTAGTACTTTCCGTGCTTTTCTCTTATTTTTCTTTTATTAGATGGGGACGACCTCGAGCTTCTTATGTGTTTATATTCACTTTTGTGTGTTTCTACCTCAATTTGAGTACTTTTTAAAATCAACCGGACCAAGTATGCAACCCTGTTCTTCACGGGACTTGGGGAGTCCCTAACACTTTCTCCCCGGGTCAAATAAATCCCCTTACTTAGAATATCTAGTGCATAATGGTTTATAGTCAAATGTGTTTTTAAGGGAAAATTGATTTTAAATGGTGACTTGGCACACCGACATTATATGCCAAGTGGCGACTCTAAGAAAATTCCTTTAAAACAAATGTTTTTGTCACTTTCAATTGAAAACCCTTTTGAGCTTTAAAATATCTTCTTATCATTTTTAAAGAGGGTTAGAGATGATACTTTGATCTAGTTACCTTTTTAGAATCCGGTTGTTGTTTCGTTCTTCATTTGCTTTGTTTGCTTTTATTTTATTTTACTTTATTATTTGCTAGTTGTTTATGTGTTTACAGTTTTTCCTTTATGTGTTTACCGCTTTATAATTGTGAGTAACCCGTGTCTTTAGGGGGTAGCGTGGGAGCGTGGAGTGGGCGGACAGCTAGAGCAGCTGCCATCAACCATGTGCCGCCCCGAATTGCCTTGTCTAGTGAAACCCAAACGTAGGTCAGCCTTTAGGTCATTCTTATTTGCATCATATCATTTAAACCTAGTAGGGCTCGGTCCCAGGCACCGTGTCCCGTTGTAGGAGTCCTATCCAAATTATGTCAAAACGGCCCCCTGGCCCAAAAAGACATTTAATCATCCATATGTGCTACATGTTGCATTCTTTTAGGGTGAATGAGTCATTTAGCGCACCAAAGAGAAAGAAAAGAGGGTGAAGTATAAAAATGAAGCAAGTAGTGCCCAATTATATTTTTTGTTTAACAACGTTCTCAAAGAAAAGACCAAAAACAATGAAAGTGAAAATCCAAAAAGATATTGCACTTTCTCATTTTCAAAAAAGAAAAAGAAGAATAAAATGAAAAAGAAAAAAAGACAAAAAAAAAATATTTTTTTTCCAAGTAAGTTGCTTTTTTTTTTCAAATTCTCTCCCATATCCAATCTTCTAACTACGCATACCTGATTCTCGTCTTTCGGGGCGGGATGCGTAGGCATCCCACATAGAGTCCGGTCTTCCTAGTGAGTCTTATGTTCTTGGCTTCGAGGGTCGTAACCAAATCTTACATGTCTAGCCAATTTTGGCCACATCGATCGTTTTGCAAAATAGGGCTATTTTTGCAAAGTGGCTTGTTGTCACGACCTAAGTTCTCCCTCCATGAACCGTCGTGACAGCACCTAGCCTCTACGACTAGGTACGCGACAGATATACCTTGAAGTCTCTACAGCTGGCTCGCCTCACGGATAATGCGGCTGATAAGCGGTACCTGGATCTGCACACGAAAAACATATGCAGGGAAGGGCATGAGTACACCACAATGATACCCAGTAAGTGTCAAGCCTAACCTCGGCGAGTAGTGACGAGATCAGGTTAGGGCCTTACTGGTGTATATATAACAAAATATAACAGAATGAAATATCGCGATAAGAATAAATACTAAAAATTAACAAGAATGTAAGCACAGAAGAACAACAGCTCAAAATAAAGAGATAACAACAAGGGATCTCCCAAGATACATACCCAAACGTAAATATGCAGGGGGAATCTACCGCAATACCATTCTATAGTCCCAAAGTAAATATGCAAAACAGGGGGATCTATAGGAATACCGTTCCGTAGTCCTAAAGTAAATATGTAGATCAGGGGATCTACCGAAATACCGTTCCGTAGATCCAAAGTAAATATGCAGCTCAAACAAAGAAAATAACAGCTACAGCAAGAAGAACCTACAATTTCGACTAAGTACCAGTTAAGGAAAGACAGAAAATTCACTAAACATGCTGCACAGAGTTCAGATTGGCAATTAAGGCAGTTAAGGCACGTAGGCATGCTTTTCTAAACTACACAGGATAATTACATATGCTAGTGTAGCTCAATTAAAGGAAAAACAGATATTTTGCTTAATGAAAATGGAGTTTTTCAACAAATAGCCCGTGTACGCACTCGTCACCTCACGTACACGGCGCTCATATACCAAACAGTACCAATTCCTAAGGAGAGTTCCCCACACAAGGTTAGGCAAGCCACTTACCTCAAACCGAGCGCAAATCAATCCGTGATAATGCTCTTTCCACGAATATCCAGCTCCGGACAGCCCAAATCTAGCCAAAACCAATTACATAACATAAATATAGCTACAAAAAACTAATCTAGCTAACGAAACCAAAGCTAAGGCAAGAAATTAGAAAAACGCCCAAAAAGCCTCCCCGAGCCCACTTCTCGGAATCGGGTAAAAGTCATAAATTATGAACACCCATTCACTCACGAGTTCACTCGTACCAAAATTATCCAAATTCGATGTCAAAATCCCACTCAAAACTCAGAAATTTGATTGCGGAACATTTCCCCCATTTTCTCACTCAAATTCTTTAATTAAATGAACGAAATAACAATAGATTTACGAAATATAACCAAATTTGAGTTAGGATTCGTTACCCACAAGCTTCCTCTGAAAATCCCTTGAAATTTCGCCTCAATCCGAGCTCTCTCTGTCCAAAAATGGATAATGAAATCAAACCCTCGAATTAACTCTTTTCTGCCCAACAAACTCGCTTCTGTGAGCCCATAACCGCACCTGTAGTTCTGCACCTACGGAAAAGCCATCGCAGGTGCGAACTTTACTTAAGGTCCAAAATTCGCATCTGTGACTCATGGGTCACACCTGCGCACCCACTCCTGCAGAAACCTATCCGCATTTGCGACCATCCAGCTCCAGGCCTTCCGCGTCTGAGCTCCACCTTCCGCAGAAGCGACTCCGCTTCTGCGGTCCCTCTCTCGCACATGCGCCCACAGACCAAACTCCTCCAATCCGCACCTGCGCCCTATGACTCGCTTCTGCGGGCTCGCACCTGCTGTCAATCTTGCGCAAGTGCGATTACACCAGATGCATCACACTTCAGCCATTTCTCCCAAAGCTCAACTTCAATATTTCATTTGTTAAACATCCGAAACTCACTCGAGGCCCCCAGGACCTCAACCAAACATACTAACCGATCCGATCACCCAAAGGAGCTAACGAAATCGACGGAACTCCATTCCGGAGTCGTCTTCACATGGTTCTGACTACGGTCCAAATTCTAAGACTTAAGCTCCGTTTAAGGACTAAGTGCCCCAAAACACTCCAAAAAACGCAAAATGAAACCTCCCGGCAAGTCACAATAGCGAAATAGATACGGGGGAAGCAGTTAATAGGGGATCGGGGCTCTAACTCTTAAAACGGCCGGCCAGGTCGTTACATCTTCCCCCTCTTAAAACAATCGTTCGTCCTCGAACGAGCATAGAGACATACCTGAAGTGGTGAAATGATGAGTATAACGGTTGCACATATCTTGCTCGGTCTCCCAAGTCGCCTTTTCGGCCGGCTGACCCTGCCACTGAACCTTTACTGATGCAATGTTCTTTGATCTCAGCTTTCGAACCTGCCTGTCCAATATAGCCACTGGCTCCTTAGTATTAGATAGATCATTGTCCAACTGGACTAAGCTGAAATCCAACACGTGAGACGGATCACCGTGATACTTCCGGAGCATTGAAACATGAAATACCGGATGAACTCCTGCTAGGCTGGGAGGTAAGGCAAGGTCATAAGAGACCTCCCCAACTTGCCGCAACACCTCAAATGGACCAACGAACCTGGGGCTCAGCTTGCCATTTTTTCGAACCTCATGACACCCTTCATAGGCGAAACCCAGAGCAAGACTCGCTCTCCAACTATGAATTCCACATTGCGAACCTTCCGATCCGCATAACTCTTTTGTCTGGACTTGGTTGTGCGAAGTCTATCCTGAATCAGCTTAACCTTCTCCAAAGCATCCTGAACCAAGTCTGTGCCCAATAACCTAGCCTCGCCCAGCTCGAACAAACCCACTGGGGACCGACACCGCCTACCATACAGAGCCTCATACAGTGCCATCTGAATGCTTGAATGATAACTGTTGTTGTAGGCAAACTCCGCAAGGGACAAGAACTGATCCCAAGAACCTCCAAACTCCATCACACACGCACTGAGCATATCCTCAAGAATCTGAATAGTGCGCTCGGACTATCTGTCCGTCTGAGGGTGAAATGCTGTTGATAGGTTTTCAATATCTTTGCCTTGTGTTTTGATGATCTAACAAACTTAATGTCAAGAACCAGATAGGGAACCTGACTCACTTGGATTACACTGCATCTAACGGATTCAAGCCAAATGTGAACTTGCTACAGCTTCAAGAGGTAGGAACCCAGACAAGGACCAAATACTCTTGTGGGTTCCTCACGGCAGTACAAAGTCAATTGGACACAGTTGGAAACGAAGATTCTGCTGCACTGCACTATTTCCAGCGCCCACTCATTCTCTGACCAACTAAAGTGCTCACGTCACTTCAAGTGATGTAATCAAGATGTAACTACAATGAGTTTGTACAAAACACCATTCAATTGACTCAACTCAAGACAATCTGGGCAGTGTGCACAAGAACCAGATCAGGAACCTGATCCCTTGGTGCTCCCCTGACAGAAGTACAAGTCAACTATACAGCTGGAACGCAACTGCAGAAAGTGACTGTCCGTAACTGTACAAAGAGGAACACAACAGGGACCTGGTCCCTTAGGGTTCTCTGACTGAAGTGCAAGCCAACTACAGCTGGAAAGCAATTGCAGAAAGTGACTGCCTGCAATAGTGCAGCAGACAGTGCAGCAGCCACTTTCCATTTAAATTTGACATCACCATTGAGATTGGACATCACTAAGGATGTCTTGTGTAGTATAAACCTTATGCAAGGTACAAGATTCAGGTTCAACGCTTGCAAACTCAGAAAGTAAAATATTCTCTCAAGTGTTCAAAAACCTCTCTCAAGAACAAAGCTGCTGCAACCTCAAGGACCTGATCCAAGATCAAAGATATTTTAAGTCCTTAGGTTTGTAGAGTCTTTGTAATTTGTTCTTAATCGTAACTCCTATCCAGCTTTCTTAGAAGCATTGATTAGGTTGAGTCATAAGAAAAATCCTTTGTAACTGTAGTGTGACAAAGTGGCTTGTGGTGGAAACATCACAAGTTAGTCAAAGCCTTTGTAACCGTAGTGTAACAAAGTGGCTTGTGGTGGAAGTACAACAAGTTAGTCAAATTCTTTGTAAATAGGATAGTTATAGAGTGGCTTGTGATGAGAGAATCACAAGTTAGTTGAAGTCTTTGCGATTGAGTTATTGTAAAGTGGCTTGTAATAGGGAGATTGCAAGTTAGTGAAGTTAAAATCCTACAGGTGTAGGTCGCGGTTTTTTTATCCCCTTGTGTGGGATTTTTCCACGTAAAAAATCCATGGCCTTATTTACAATTAGCTTTACTAGCATTCACTGCAGAACCCGATAAAGGACCAGGTACTCTGCTATTTGGTGGAATCACACAAACTTAACACTGTACCAAACTGATAAAGGACCAGATCCCTATATAGTTTGGTTCATCAGTACTTTCAGAGGAAACACATAGAGCACCCGGTTCTCTATACAGTCTGGTGGACACACAATCTCTAACAAATGGTATCAGAGCAGGTTCTTCCTATCAGGCTAACACCTAGGAAGGATCCTCATGGCTGCTCCACCAACTCTTGAAAGGAGAAAATCAAAGAAGGAAAAGTACCGGGTACTTAAAGCTGCCAACAATGATTCGAGTGAGGAAGACAGTTACGTGGCTTACTTAACCAAAAGGTTTCGGAAGATGGTTAGAAGAAATGGAGAAGTGCTAGAAAGGGACAGATCTAACAGATCAAAGAACAATGATCTTTGTTACAAGTGCGGAAAGGCTGGACACTTCATGAAAAATTGTCCTCTCTTGAAGCTAGAATTCTTCAAGAACTCCAAGAGAAAAAGACCAGCTAAATATGACTCAACCTTTGCGTTGATGGCACAACCAGATGATGATGAAGAAGAAGACAACAAAGAGGTAAATTTCAGGGATGTTGAGAGAAATCTGAAGTCCTACTCTCCAAGAAAACTCATGTCTGTAGCTAACGTATTAATCAATGCCTTTCATTCTTTGAACTTAGAATTAGCAGAATCTGAACAAACTAGAGACGACTTAGTAGCTGTAGTTACTGACTATAAGAGAACCATTGAAACTTTCAGAAAAGAAAAGAATGATCTTTTGTCAGAAATTACAGACCTGAGGAAATCAATAGTGAAACCTGAGATTAAGTCAAAACCTAAAAATTCTGGAAAAGGAAAGGAGAGAGCCAGTGAGGAACACATTAGGCTTGAAAATGAGTTGAAAGCTGCTAGAACTAGGATATGTGGTGAACTCGAGAAAAATAGGCATCTTCAAGCTAAATTGAAGAGAGTAAAAAGTGATCTTGAGAAATCTCTCAAGTGGACCTGGTCCTCAGATGCTGTCACTGCCATGTACTTCAACAATAGTGGAAACAGGCAGGGAATCGGGTTCCACAAGGAGAAAACCCCTTACAACCCTCACAGCAAGTACGTCACAGTTACTGATAACTGGCTGTGTACCCACTGTGGGAACAATGGGCACTTCAAAGAAAATTGCCAGGCAAGGCTCAATGTGTTCAGAAAAAACAAAGTGCTTACTGACAAAGTGACTACTAACAAGGGACCAGGTACCGCTCGCAAGAAACAAATGTTGCCTGCATGGACTAGAAAAGCCCTTATCCATCCCTTCTATCATAACAAGGGACCCAAACTAGTTTGGGTTCCTAAATCTATCCCATAAATAGTTTGGGTTCCTAAATCTATACCATAATTTAGATGTGCCGGGAACAGTGGGAGGAAGCGGACTGCAATAGATCATGGACAGTAGATGCTCAAAGCACATGACTGGAAATACCAAGGATTTTCTCTCACTGAAAGCCCTGCAAGGAAGGGGTGTACCCTTTGGAAAATGAAAAGAAGGGGTACATTCTAGGTATGAGGAAGAAAACAAGGTAGAAGTTCGTGACTAAGTTGGTGATATGAGCTGCTTGAATGCAGTTGACAATGATTCGAAGACCTGGCATAATGGATTGGGGGGATACAAGTGTCTCACTTCTAGATATATTGATGAGAAGGACCTGGTCCATGGTCTGTCAAATTCAAAGTTCAAATAACGCGGAGCATGCAATTCCTATGGGAATACTGAGCAGGAGTGAAAAGAGGTGCATGATCAGATCTCTCCTGAACAAAACCTCCTATGAGTTGCTCAATGGAAGAAAACCAAAGATAACTCATCTGAGAAACTTTGGATGAAAATGCTATGTTTTCAACAACGGGAAGGACCAGCTTGGGAAGTGTGATGCAAAAAGCGATGAAGGAATCCTTCTGGGATACTCCCCTCAAAGCAAAGCCCACAAAGTCTACAACAAAATAGCACACTATGTGGAAGGAAGTGTTCATGTGCTATTCAACGAGACATCCTCCTCTAAAAGGGAGGAAACAGTGATGATTAAGATAATGAACCACTTTTAGTCCCTGGGAAATATCTGGAGTTTCAAATGGGAAGGCTGATTTGATAAGTAAGATGAAGGAGACAGGTGAGAGACAATGCAACATCCTCTTCTACTTCTCAAGAGGAACCTGGTACTTCCATTACTAACCCTAGCCTTCTCAGCATTTCTATCCCAAATAGAACCCAAAAAATATCAAGGAAACCTTGTAGGATGCAGAATGGATTACTGAAATGCAAGAGGAACTGCATCAATTTAAAAGAAACAAGGTATGGCACCTGGTACCTAGACCCTCAGACAGAACCATCATAGGGACTAGGTGGGTATTCAGGAATGAGCTGGATGAACATGGAAATGCTACAAGGAACAAAGCAAGGCTTGCTGTCCAAGGATTCAATCAGGAGGAAGGGATCAATTATGATGAGAATTTTGGCCTAGTAGCTCGCATGGAAGCTATTAGGATCCATATTGCCTTTGCTTTACATATGGAATTCACCTTAGTCCAAATGGATGTGAAGAGTGCCTTCTTGAATGATTTTCTCAAGCAAGAAGTCCATATCAAGCTACCTCCAGGTTTTTGAATGTTATGTATATCCTGAACATGTATTCAAATTGGATAAGGCACTGTACATATTGAAGAAGGCCACTAGAACCTGGTACGAGAGACTATCCAAGTTTCTCTTGGAAAATGGCTTCACAAGAGGAAAGATTGACTATTCTTTGTCTTTAAAGAAACAGGGAAGGAACCTGCTCATTGATCAGATTTATGTGGATGACATCATGTTTGGAGCTACAGCTAACTCATTATGTGAAGAATTTGCTAAACTCATGGGAAATAAGTTTGAAATGAGTATGATGGGGGAACTGAATGTCTTCCTAGTTCTTCAAGTGAAGCAGTCCATAAAGGGAACATGTATCAGTCAGCAGAAATGCATCAAAGAACTCTTGAAAAGGTGTGATATGGAAGCATGGGAATCATTGGATCTCTACTCTACCTTACTGCCAGCAGGCCAGACATTGTATTTAGTATGAGATTATGTGCAAGGTTCCAATCAAATTCTAAGGAATATCATATGAAGGCTGCTAAGAGAATTTTGATATTTTAAAGGCACACAGAACCTGGTTCTGTACTATCCTTCAGTCGAAGCAGAATATGCAGTTGCCTCGTGATGTGCTCATTCACTGTGGATCAAGCAACAATTGGAAGATTTTGTTGCACAGAAGATCAAATTGCAGATATCTTCACCAAAGCTCTGAGCAGGGAACACTTTGAGAAACAAGATAGCGCTGGGATTACGTAAACCTAATTGAGAACCTGGTTCTGCTGGCATTACTATGATAGTCACACTAAGGTAAAATTGGCTAAAGTGTTTTCTGACTAGGCCTAACTCACATCTATACCGTTGCAGGTAAACACGCATGATGATCATAGAAGCTAAAGGTACAGTGTTTAACTTCGGAGGAGAGCTGCAAAAACCCTTTTACAAAACAGGTCAGGAACCTGGTTCCTGCACCACAGGTTAGTAGTAATGTGATTTTTCGCATGGTTGTTAAAAAAAAATATAGCAAAATTAATTCAACTGCCACATCATCCGACTTTTCAGACCAGCAGTTCTAAACCATTGTCTCCCTTTGCATCTTTTTAATTTTTCCTTCAGAACTCTCTACCACTTCTCTCACCATGGCCAACGAATAATCGTCTTTTTCTCTTGCCATCAACATCACTCCCACATCTCCTCCTCCCTTAACACCATCACCGGAAACCCACTTCTTCACTATCCCTGATACTACTGTACCCATACCGGTTTCCTCCTTATCTCCAGTCGCCTCATCTCCAGTCTCACTTCCATGTGTTGAAAACCCTACTTCTCCTCTGTTCCTGAATCTTAGGGGGAAGAAACTCCATCCTTAGGGGATGAAAGAACTCTGGTGCTTTTTGAGTCTCCGGTTCATGACACCGTCATAGAAGAATCTGTTGAAGAACCTGATGCTCTTTTAGCTGAAACAAACCAGGTGGTTGTAGAAGAAAGAGGCTTTTGAGTCTGCCTTGCAGAAGAGTAAGCAGAGTATTAAAAAAAAAAGAGGTTGATAAAATAGGGGGAAGTTGTGGCTGATAAACACATTCCAATGGTTGAGGTTGAAAAAGATGATGTGGAGGAACCTAGTTCCTTAGTGAAAAGATCTACAAAAGGTTGTGACTGAGAAAGATTTGTTTGAGGGTGACATTGTGGTTGTTGCAAGCAGAGTGGGAAGTTTATTGAAATATCTAGAAAACAAAAGTGGGAAACTGTAGGAGGACCTGGTTCAATGAAGACCATTCTAAGTGACAGTGGCCTTGGGCAGGAGAGTTAACTCAGAAAAAGTCTTGTGGGGTCGCACGCTTTCCCGACAATCTACGAGATGGCAGGTATGAAACAAGTTCTGGACTTAGGCAACTAGTGGAGAACCTGCGGGAGAAACTGCTTGACTAATAGTTGTCTGCAACTACCCGTATGGACCTAGCTCTCAAAACAATTGCTGCCTCCTCCTCCAAGCTTCCCTCTTCTAGTGCCCCCTAGGATCCTCTCAGTGGCCAGTTATCTTTTGCTCTGATGATTTTGTGGATGTTGTTTTTCTTTTTGTGATGGCATGTTGGATCTCACCGTGCTGCTCCTGTTGAAATAGTCAATTTTCTTATCAATAAAACAGCTCTTCTTTTGCTTGTACAATGCTTGTTTTCCCTTTTACTTCTCTTTTCTATCATGATTGTGTGCACATATGTGGCATGAGTTAGCTTTGTTGCACTTCTTTATGCCTTTTTGTCTGACTGTGTCTTTTTGTTGATGCCAAAAGGGGGAAGAGTAGAGTCAAGGGGAACATATGTCAGGAGGAAGAATAGAGTCAGGGGGAACATATGTAGTTGCTGGTACCTTATTTGGTTAAGTCAAATAGTCATCAATGTTAAAAGTTTGTCATCATCAAAAAAGGGGAAATTGATGGGCTTGAGGTCTTTTAATCTATGTTTTGATGATCTAACAAACTTTCTGTATGGAACCAGATAAAAGACCAAGAACGATAGTAAAAAGTCAGGGGGAACATATGGGGAAACATGTGTAAGTAAGGGCATAAAGTCAGGGGGAACCTGTGGTATCCTGTTATTCAATCTGGTTCTCTGAACTCTAACTCCTCGTTTTCAATGCTAAGTTTGTCGTCATCAAAAAGTGGGAAATTGATAGGTTTTCAATATCTTTGTCTTGTGTTTTGATGATCTAACAAACTTAATGTCAAGAACCAGATAGGGAACCTGACTCACTTGGATTACACTGCATCTAACAGATTCCAGCCAAATGTGAACTTGCTACAGCTTCAGGAGGTAGGAACCCAAACAAGAACTGGATACTCTTGTGGGTTCCTCACGGCAGTACAAAGTCAATTGGACACAGCTGGAAACGAAGATTCTGCCGCACTGCTCTGTTTCCAGCGCCCACTCATTCTCTGACCAACTAAAGTGCTCACGTCACTTCAAGTGATGTGATCAAGGTGTACCTACAATGAGTTTGTACAAAACACCATTCAGTTGACTCAACTCAAGACAATCTGGGCAGTGTCCACAAGAACCAGATCAGGAACCTGATCCCTTGGTGCTCCCCTGACAGAAGTACAAGTCAACTATACAGCTGGAACGCAACTGCAGAAAGTGACTGTCCGCAACTCTACAAAGAGGAACACAACAGGGACCTGGTCCCTTAGGGTTCTCTGACTGAAGTGCAAGCCAACTATAGCTGGAAAGCAATTGCAGAAAGTGACTGCCTGCAACAGTGCAGCAGACAGTGCAGCAGTACTTTCCATTTAGATTTGACATCACCATTGATATTGGACATCACAAAGGATGTCTTGTAGTAGTAATAAACCTTATGACAGGTACAAGATTCAAGGTTAACAACTTGCAAAAATCAAAAAAAAAAGGAAATATTCTCTCAAGTGTTCAAGAACCTCTCTCAAGAACAAAGCTGCTGCAACCTCAAGGACCTGATCCAAAATTGATAATATCTTAAGTCCTTAGGGTTGTTGAGTCTTTGTTATGTGTTCTTCATTGTAACTCCTATCTAGCTTTCTTAGAAGCATTGATTAGGTTGAGTGTGATAAAGTGGCTTGTGGTGGAAACATCACAAGTTGGTCAAAGCCATTGTAACTGTAGTGTGACAAAGTGGCTTGTGGTGGAAATACCACAAGTTAGTCAAATTCTTTGTAAGTAGGATAGTTATAGAGTGGCTTGTGATGAGAGCATCACAAGTTAGTTGAAGTCTTTGCCATAGAGTTATTGTAAAGTGGCTTGTAATAGGGAGATTGAAAGTTAGTGAAGTTAAAAGCCTACAGGTGTAGGTCGTGGTTTTTTGATCCCCTTGTGTGGGATTTTTCCACGTAAAAAATCCACGGCCTTATTTATATTCAGCTTTACTATCATTCACTACAGAACCCGATAAAGGACCAGGTACTCTGCTATTTGGTGGACTCACACAAACTTAACACTGTACCAAACTGATAAAGGACCAGATCCCTATATAGTTGGTTCATCAGTACTTTCAGAGGAAACACATAGAGAACCCGGTTCTCTATACAGTCTGGTGGACACAGTCTCTAACAGCTGTGCTCAACTCCACTCGAGTACCCAACTCTTGTTGTACGCCCATCCAGAACCGTGATATAAACTGCGTACTCCGGTCAGAGATGAGAGATACCGGCGCGCCATGAAGCCTGACAATCCCGCGGATATAAACTCGAGCCAGCTGTTCGGAGGAATAAGTTGTCATCAGAGGAATGAAATGAGCTGACTTGGTTAGTCTGTCCGCAATAACCCAAAATGTATCAAACTTCCGCTGAGTTTGTGGGAGTCCAACAACGAAATCCATAGTGATCCGCTCCCACTTCCACTCCGGAATCTCTAACTTCTGAAGCAATTCACCTGATCGCTGATGCTCATACTTCACCTGCTGACAATTTAGGCACCGGGCAACATACTCCACTATGTCTTTCTTCATCCCCCTCCACCAATAATGCTGCCTCAAGTTCAAGATGTGAGCACCCGGACGAATAGAATACCGCGAGATGTGAGCCTCCTGAAGAATCAACTCCTGCAATCTGTCCACATTGGGCACGCAAAACCTGCCCCGCATCCTCAATGCACCATCATCATCAATAGTGACCTCCTTAGCATTACCGTGCTGAACCATTTCCTTAAGGACAAGTAGATGAGAGTCATCATACTGACGCGCCCTATTACGATCATAAAGAGAAGACTGAGAGACCACACAAGCTAATACTTGACTCGGCTCAGAAATATCCAATCTCACAAACTGGCTGGCTAAAGCCTGAACATCCAACACCATTGGCCTCTCTGCTGCTGGTAGATATGCTAAACTCCCCAAACTCTCTGCTAGCGACTCAAAGCATCGGCCACCATATTGGCCTTCCCAGGGTGGTATAAAATGGTGATATCATAATCCTTAAGTAGCTCTAACCACCTCCTCTGACGCAAATTAAGATCTTTCTGCTTTAACAGATGCTGCGAACTTCGGTGATCGGTGTAGATGTCACAAAGGACACCGTACAAATAGTGCCTCCAAATCTTCAAGGCATGAACAATAGCAGCTAACTTAAGGTCGTGGACAGGATAGTTCTTCTCATGCACCTTCAGCTGTCTGGACGCATAGGCAATCACCTTACTGTCCTGCATCAACACCGCATCCAGGCCAACTCTCGATGCATCACAATAAATAATATAAGACCCCGAACCTGAAGGCAATACCAATATTGGGGCTGTAGTCAAAGCTATCTTGAGCTTTTGGAAGCTCTCCTCACAATCCTCTATCCATCTGAACGGAGCGCCCTTCTGGGTCAGCCTGGTCATAGGCGCTGCAATAGATGAAAATCCCTCAACAATCGACGGTAATAACCCGCCAAACCAAGAAGGCTCCAGATCTCTGTAGCTGAGGAGGATCTGGGCCAACTGTACTGCTTCCACCTTTTTCGGATCCACCTTGATCCCCTCACTCGACACTACATGACCCAAGAATGCCGCTGAATCTAACCAGAACTCACACTTTGAGAGTTTTGCATATAACTTCTTCTCTTTCAAGGTCTGAAGCACTGTCCTCAGGTGCTGCTCATGATCTTCCCGACTCCAGGAGTACACCAGATGTCATTAATAAAGACAATGACGAATGAGTCAAGATATGGCAGAATACACTGCGCATCAATTGCATAATTGCTGTTGGGGCGTTGGTCAGCCCAAATGACATGACAAGGAACTCATAATGACCATAGCGAGTCCTGAAATCAGTCTTCGAGATATCTGGCTCTAGAATCTTCAACTGATGATAACCTGAACGCAAATCCATCTTGGAAGACATTTGGGCACCCTGTAACTGATCAAATAGGTCATCAATACGAGGCAAAGGATACTTATTCTTCGCTGTAATTTTGTTCAACTAGCGATAATTAATGCACATACGCATAGAACCATCCTTTCTCTTCACAAACAAGACAGGAACACCCCAAGGTGACACACTAGGCCTAATTAAGCCATTATCAAGCAATTCTCGTAACTGTTCCTTCAACTCCTTCAATTCAGGAGGGGCCATACGATAAGAAGGGATAGAGATGTGCTGAGTGCCCGGAAACAAATCAATGCCAACATCAATGTCTCTGTCGGGCGGCATACCCAGAAGATCAGCTGGAAACACATCGGGGAAATACCTCACTACTGGGACTGACTCAACTGTAGGGGTATCAATACTGACATCTCTCACATAAGCTAGATATCCGTCACACCCCTCCTCAACCATTTGTTGAAAGAAAAGAAATAACTCTGCTAGGAGTGTAATCTAAGGTACCCCTCCACACTAATCGCGGTAAGTCTGGCGTAGACTGCGTCACGGTCTTGGCGTGACAATCAAGAATAGCATAATGGGGTGACAACCAGTCCATGCCCAAGATAACATTAAAATCTACCATGCTATGCAATAATAAATCGGCTCTGGTCTCAAAACCACTAAGAGTAATCAAACACGACCGATATACGCGGTCCACAACAATAGAATCTCCCACAAGTGTAGACACATAAACGGGAGAAATCAAAGAATCATGAGATACGCCCAAATACAAGGCAAAATAAGATGACACGCTGGAATAAGTGGAGCCTGGATCGAATAGAACCAATGCATCTCTATGACAGACCAGAACAATACATGTAATGACAGAATCAGAAGCAACTGCCTCTGTACGAGCAGGAAGGGCATAGTATCTGGCCTGGCCTCCGCCTCTAGGGCGACCTCTACCTCCCCTACCTCCACCTCGAGCTGACTGAGCAGGAGGGGTGGCAGCTGGTGCGGTAATCATAGCTTGAGAAACCTGTGGAGCACGCTGTGCCTGAGAAGTCTGTAGAGGTGCACCCCTCCCAAGTCTAGGGCAAATCCTTACCACATGGCGAGTGTCGCCACACTCAAAAGAGCCTCGCTTCTGACGTGGCTGTGGGAACTATGCAAACGGGCACTCTGAGACCCATGAACACCTGAAACATTGTGCGAAGCCTGAAATGCAAACTAAACTGGCGGAACCACAAAACCTCTACCATGCCGTACCCTTCCTCCAAAATAAGGACCAGTGGATCTCTCCGGTCTACGAGGTTTCCTTGCCTCCTTGTACTCTCTCTCTTGACCTCGCCTATCCACTTTCTCCTGGACCTACCTGTCCTCTACTCGGCGAGCGATCCTTACCACCTGCTGAAATGGGACCACAAGCTGTGCCGCCATGACACCTGGAACCTGACCAACGTGAACTCGCTGTTCTGGAGTGTGGGCGGTGGGAGTCTGGGTCCCTCCCCCGGTCTGTGAAGTAGCTGGTACAATCGGAATCAACCCGCCTGAACCAATGTACCAAACATGCTCAGGAACTATGCTAAGGTCTCCAGAAGTCCGAAGGTAACTGCAGGCGCCTCCGATACCTGCCCCCCAACTGGAGCTACTGGTAGCTCCTCAACTGCTTCTTTGATAGGTGCTCTAGCTGCGATGCGCACTACTCCTCGGCCTCTGCCTCTGTCTATGCCTCTAGCGACACCTGCTCCGGGAGCAGCATCATTGATAACTACAGTTCGTGTCCTCACCATCTGCGAGAGAATGGAATGATAAGAGTTCAAACTCTGAGATCAATAAGCTCGCACGATAAAAATTAAATGAAGTGGAATTTTCCTAACAGTTCCGTAGTCTCCCGAAGATAAGTACAGGCGTCTCCATACCGATCCACGAGACTCTAATAAATCGGTTTGTGACCCACGACTCCTATGAACCTAGAGCTCTGATACCAACTTTTCACGACCCAAGTTCTCCCTCCGTGAACCATCGTGATGGCACCTAGTCTCTATGACTAGGTAAGCCTAACATTTTGCGGAAATGAGATGAAAACATGAAAACTAACAATTTAACAGGTAAATTAAATTAAGAAATTTAGATGCCGCTCGGCATATACAATAATCACTCTTGAACTGAACATAAACGCTCCCAAAATCCGGAATATCATGAGTCACAAACTACAGAAGGAAAACAGTATTTCTATACTCCAGAGTCTAACAAAAGGAAATACAAGGAAATGTTGATATGGGGGATGAGTAGATAGGGACTCCGAGGTCTGCGAACACGGCAGATATACCTTGAATTCTCTACAGCTGGCTCGCCTCACGGATAATGCAGCTGATTAGTGGTACCTGGATCTGCACACAAAAATATGTGTAGGGAAGGGCATGAGTATACCACAATGGTACCCAGTAAGTGTCAAGCCTAACCTCGGTCGAGTAGTGACGAGATCAGGTCAGGGCCCTACTGGTATATATATAATATATAAAATATCAAGGTAAGAATAAATACTGAAATTTATCAAGAATGTAAGCATAGAAGAACAACAGCTCAAAATAAAGAGATAACAACAAGGGATCTCCAAGGATATCGTCCCGTAGTCAACGTAAATGTACAGGGGGGATCTACCGGAATACCGTTCCGTAGTCCCAAAGTAAATATGCAGAAGATGGGGATCTACTGTAATACTGTTCGGTAGTCCCAAAGTAAATATGCAGAATAGGGGGATCTACCGGAATACCGTTTCGTAGTCCCAAAGTAAATATGCAGCTCAAACAAAGGAAATAACATCTACAGCAAGAAGAACCTACAATTTCGACTAAGTACCAATCAAGGAAAAACAGAAAATTTAGTAAACATGTTGCACAGAGTTCAGATTGGCAGTTAAGGCAGTTAAGGCACGTAGGCATGCTTTTCTAAACTACACAAGATAATTACATATGCTAGTGTAGCTCAATTAAAGGAAAAACAGATATTTTGCTTAATGAAAATGGAGTTTTTCAACAAATAGCCCGTGTACGCATTCGTCACCTCACGTACATGGCGCTCATATATCAAACAGTACCAAATCCTAAGGGTAGTCCCCCCTCCCCAAGGTTAGGCAAGTCACTTACCTCAAACCAAGCTCAAATCAATCCGTAATAATGCTCTTTCCACGAATATTCGGCTCCGGACGGCCCAAATCTAGCCAAAGCCAATTACATAACAGAAATATAGCTACAAGAAACTAATCTCGCTAACGAAATCAAAGCTTAGGAAAGAAATTAGAAAAACGCCCAAAAAGCCTCCCTGGGCCCACGTCTCGGAATCGGGTAAAAGTCACAAATTATAAGAACCCATTCACTCACGAGTTTGCTTGTACCAAAATTATCCAAATGCGATGTCAATATCCCACTCAAAACTCAGAAATTCGATTGGGGAACTTGTCCCCCATTTCCCCAACTTTCTCACTCAAATTCCTTAATTAAATGAAGGAAACAACAATAGATTAATGAAATATAACCAAATTCGAGTTAGGATTCGTTACCCATAAGCTTCCTCTTAAAATCCCTCGAAATTTCACCTCAATCCGAGCTCTCTAGGTCCAAAAATGGATAATAAAATCAAACCCTTGGATTCTCTCTTTTCTGCCCAGCAAACTCGCTTCTGCGAGCCCATAGCCGCACCTGCGGAAAAACTATCGCAGGTGCGGACTTCACTTAAGGTCCAAAATCCGCATCTGAGACACATGGGTCGCACCTACACACCCGCTCCTTCGGAAGCCTATCCACATCTGCGACCATCCAGCTCCAAGCCTTCCGTGTCTGCGCTCTACCTTCCGCAGAAGCGACCCCGCTTCTGCGGTCCCTCTCTTGCACCTGCGCCCACAGACCAAACTCCTCCAATCCGCACCTGCACCCTATGCCTCGCTTCTGCTGGCTCGCACCTGCGCTTAATCTTGCGCAGGTGCGATTACACCTGATGCAGCACACTTCAGCCATTTCTCCCAAAGCTCAACTTCAATATTTGATTCTTTAAACACCCAAAACTCACCCGAAGCCCCCGGGACCTCAACCAAACATACCAACCAATGCTAAAACACAATACGGACTTAGTCGAGCCCTCAAATCACATCAAACAACGCTAAAAATACAAATCACCCTCCAATCCAAACTTAATGACGAAACTTCAAATTTCCATAACCGATATTGAAACCAACCAAACCGCATTCGTTTAACCTCAAATTTTGCATACAAGTCATATTCAACATTACGGACCTACTCCAACTCCCGAAATCGGATTCCGACCCCGATATCAAAAATTCCAGTACCGGTCCGAAACTCCAAAAATTCGACTTTCGCCATTTAAAGCCTAAATAAGCTACAGACCTCCAAAACACAATTCGGACACGCCCCTAAGCCCAAAATCACCCAACGGAGTTAACGGAATCGACGGAACTCCATTCTGGAGTCGTCTTCACACAGTTCCGACTACGGTCCAAATTCTTAGACTTAAGCCTCCATTTACGGACTAAGTGCCCCAAAACACTCCAAAAACCCAAAATGAAACCTCCCGACAAGTCACAATAGTAGAAATAGATACGGGGGAAGCAGTTAATAGGGGATCGGGGCTCTAACTCTCAAAATGACCGTCCGGGTCGTTACACTTGTTGAATCGTGTCCGGAGAGTCTTGAATCCACAATCAGCTTTCTCCCAACTTTAAGGTCCGTCCTTGTTGAATTTTCATTCTAGCCACTTTTGGCCACATCGGTTGTTCTTCCAAAATGGGTCATTTTCGCAAAAGTAGTTCAGTGACCCATGTCTTAGAGTCCTAAGTCCACAAAAAGGTGTTGTCTCTATTTAAGGTCCATTCCTGTTAATTTGCATGCCTAGCCATTTTTGCTATGTAGGCCATTTCTGCATTGGGACCGTTTTTGCAAATTAATTTTGGGGACCCGAATTTCTAAGAGGTTGGGGGGCTACGTAGGCCCTCGTGAGGTGTTTTCCATGTCTTAGAGGTCAGCCTTGTTGAGTTTGCACTCATAGCCACCTTTTGGCAACATAGGCCATTTTGTAAAATATAGCCTCAATCATGTCTTGCATGTGTCCAATAGGAAGTGTTGTCTCACGTAGTGTCTTGCGCCACTAACTCTATGTGGTCTTGTTCTTCTCATTCAGGTATGGATTCATTTACCAGATCTTGAGCATGACAGACACCTCAGGACTATCCCAACTAGGATCATCACATTCAAGAGCTTGTTTGAGGAGACTTTATATGTTTTGAGTCTGTTTTTGTGGTGTTTTTTACTTTCTAGTCCTGTCTAGTAGTATTGAGTCTTTTAGGTGGTGTCTGAGTCTATCATAGTTCAGTTGAGTTTCTCGAGCCTTTTGTTAACTTGCTTCCTATTTTGTATGTGAAAACCAAAAAAAATTATAAATGAAAAATCCGATTTTTTTTTGTTTTTAGTTTATTTTGTCCATCACTTTTCCAGAACTACCCTTGGTCTGATTCATGTGGAATATGATACATAGGCAACCTACATCGGGTTCGATCGAATCATTTTTAAAAAAATAAAAAAAAATCATGGGACGTGAGAAATGAGAGGAAAGAGTCACAACTAGAAAAGAGAGGAAAGAAAATGAGTGAAATAAAGAGTGCTAGAAAGGAAAATAAAGAGGGAAAGGGCAAGAAGAGTAAAATTGGGATGATGTCATATGACCTTATGACCCTCAAAGTGTTTCTAGAAACGTTGATGATAGCAGCATTGCACGTAATGTGATATTATTATCTGATATATGTTGGCTTTGTTTTGCTCCTCTTTGTTATCCTAGTTATTATCAACAGGAAGGTGTTTAGTTTGTGGCATTCTGGCGAGTCATCCATACACGCTAGGTCAAAGAGCAAGGCAGCCATGGCTAGCAAGGAATTTGATCTGTCAAGGGAGATTGTGGAATCAGAATCTGAGTTGAAAGAAGAGGTCCAAAGGTTGAAACAACATATGACATAGTTGTACCAGGCCTGGATTAGTGGTCATCCTCCACCCTCATTTCCCACTAACTACCCCGCCACTATCCCACCACTATCACAAGCCCAGATTCCCATTGTTGTTGATCTTTCCCCGCAACATGCTCCAGGCTTTACCCCTTAACACAACTACCCTAGCACATCATCCCAACCTTTCCATGCTCCACAAGTCAAAATAACCTCATATCCCGCTCCATTAACCACTTCTATTTTTGTAGCTCCTCCACAAGTTACCATCCATCGATCTTCTAGTGAACCCGAGTTCAACGTTTCTGATGCCCAATATTATGCTCTAGAACCAACTTTCAAGGTCCCGAATCCATATTGCTATACCCCTTATTTTGAGCCTCCCGTTGAAATTGAAAAGCCCGCTAAGGATGTGGAGCAAGATTAGATATACAGGAAGGTGAAAAGCTTAGAGTAGTCCTTAAGGAACATGCAAGGGATAGGGAGCCAAGTAAGTGTGTCTTATAAGGACTTATGCTTGTTCCCTGACGTCCAATTGCCTGTTGGGTTTAAGATGCCAAAGTTTGATTTATATGACAAACATGGAGATCCGGTGGCTCATTTGAGAGGTTATTGTAGCAAAATGAGAGGTGTCGGCGGGAAAGACAAGCTGTTGATCGCTTATTTCAGTCAGAACATGAATGGGGCAACCTTAGAATGGTACACCCGTCAAGATGCTAGCAGGTTGTATACATGGGATGATATGTCTCAAGCTTTTGCCTGGCTCTTTCAGTACAATATAGAAATTGTCCCGGATCGCATGTCCCTGACCAAGATTGGAAAAAAAGCCTAATGAAAGCTTTAGGGAATACGGGCTCAGATGGAGAGAACAAGTTGCCCGAGTCAATACCCCGATAGAAGAAGACGAGATGGTTGAGTACTTTCTTCAAGCTCAAGAGTCTACTTACTTTGGGCATTTGATTTCGGTCGTGGGTAAGCCTTTTAATAATGTGGTAAAAATGGGAGAAATGGTAGAAGATGAGCTGAAGTCAAGCAAGATCATGAGCTATTATGCCTTAAAAGCCACAACACAAGGAATTTAGAACGACACAGGAAGCTTGTTGGGTCAAAAGAAAAAGAATGATGTTGCCATGGTTGTCTCAGGATCACGACATGGCCCAAAGGGTCCACCTTACCAATATACTTAGCGTCGACCCCAAATCCAACCCCAAACCTATCACCGAGCTCCACATAATCCACGCCAGTATTATCCTTCGTATAATGTCCAGTCATCTGTTCAACCACAGAGTCACTCCTTATGGCGAGCGCCAGCACCTCAAAATACTCTTTTACCTTCACAACTTTTCCGAGCACCCAATAACCCTAGAAAATAGGGGCGTGGAAGGGAACAAAGATAAAGAAATAGTTTCATGCCAATCAGTTAATCCTACACAAGCTTGTTTGAAAAGTTAAAACATTCTGGCCTGATTGAGCCGCTCCTCGGCTATACTCCGGACCCATAAGCAAAAGGTTTTGATCCTACTGTACGGTGCATGTACCACTCTAATGTCCAAGGGCATATCATTGAAGATTGTCGTGCTTTGAAAAGGTAAATAGAAAGAATGATTCAAGAAGGGATAATTATGTTCCAAGACAGTAATACCCCAAGTATCACACAAAATCCTCTACAGGTACATGACAACGCACAAATTGTTAGGATGATTTGCAATGACAATGAATGTGCTGATTTTTTCAAGTCCTTTGGTGAGTCTTTTGCAGTCAGTTGTTAATTCAACAGTTAGTGCTGAGGAAGGGTTGGTCAAAGGAATCAACAAGCCACTTGGTGAAGACAATGTGATTGAAATTGGTGAAGGTCCCAGTAATTTTGATGTGCAACTCAGTGGCTAAGATCTCGAGCTTGATGATTAGAAATAACCTCCTTTCCTCGCCAGGAAGGAGTCTTAGTAGTTTATTTTGACATTTTTTCTGTTATCTGGGTTATTTTGGGGTTGTAATCCAGATTTTAACTTGTTTGTTTTGGTGATTCAAACCCTTCTATCCTTTTTTGCCTATCTCTACGAGTCTTGTTAGTTAGTTTTGTGTCTCTAAGTCCGTCATCTAAGGTTGTTTCGGAGCTCTAATATAGATTTTATTCTGCTGTTCAAACCCTTCTATCCTTTGGTCAAATGAGATTTTGTTTTTCTGTTATTTGCTGTCTTTGTTTAGTTCTTTTTCTTGTATATAGTTCTCTTCACGCCAGTTCTAGTGACATGATATGCAGGCGGAGTTTTTAGCCAGATCTTGAAAGCCAGTCTAATCATGGAATAATGAAACACAGTTTTGAATATGATAAAAAGATGCATTTGCGGAAACAAGTAAAGATTCACGTATTCTAAGATAACCTGGAAGCTTGAATTGAGTGAAACCGAGGCAATTAATCTAGGAAGTCAGGAGGTTGATAAGAGCATACAACAAGAAGATGTTTCTCAAGCAATTTGTGGTAGATCAGTCAGTGTTGAAATGCATTCTTCCAAATCAAGATAAGGTTCAGTCAAGTCTGCTCCGAACTGGCAAGGGGCATTCATTGGGACAAAGGTATTTCCCATTGGCACTTTTTGTTTGTGTTGATGCCATCAAGAGATATTATGTATGATTTCTTGCCTATTTTAAATTTCATGTTTTGTACTTGGCATGTTCAACTTTGGTATGACGAAGGCATTCTATTCAGCTACCCAAACACTCTTACCTTTTGCTGCCCTTTTTTAGCCTTAATTTATTTTCTTTCATACCCCTCTTTAGGAATCAGAAATAGAGTTAGAATATAGAAAAAAGAGAGAAAAATAAAATAAAATAAAATAAAAGAAAAAAAGAGAATTGACCTTGGAACTACGTTTGACCTGATTCCTTTGAAGGATACGTAGGCAGCCTTACTCTGAGGTTCGGTCCCAACAAAATAAATATTCAAAATTTTCCAGACTCAAAGAAACTAGGGCAAAAGTTTTAGTTTTGTAAATAGATCTGACTCCAAAAGTTGTAAGTTAAAACCCCTTTCATTTTAGTTGTTTTTGAGCCTTTATACCATCCTTTCTTTTTAACCCTATCCAAAAGCCTACATTACAGTCCAAAGAAAGATCTTCTGACCAATTTTTGAGAATGCCAAATCAAGTGTGTGGTAAAAAGTATGATCTTCTTGTATAATGGCTAATACCTTGTTCTCAGCACAAAGAGAGAAAACGATAAAAATGAGAGAGTCTTATCGGTGAAAACCCTCATGAGCACCATAAGGCGACAGTGAGTTGAGAAAAAGAACGAAAATGAGAGAGGCTTGACGGTGAAAACCCTTCAGGGCACTGCTAGTCGACTGAGGATCGTGAATCAGATAGGACAATTGGAGCACTGAAGCCCAGTTTCATAGTTTAGAGGTATAACAAGAATTGAAGATTAGACTTGCCTGACAGATTAGGCCGCTTAATCCAAAATGCATGTCATGATCAGTGGAGCCGGCCTTCAAATCAGATTAGTTTCTACTTTGTTTCTTTCCTGGGGAATTTTTTTTGTTAGATACCATCTCTTCTCGTTATTCTCCTAACTTTGTGCCTCTTGTTTTGTTTGAGTCCCTTTTGAGTCTATTTTTGTCGAAACAAGTGAGAAATGACTTCAAAATCTGCTACCAGCTTTTTAATCACAAAACGTAGAGTCTGGCAAGCACATCAAAAAAGCATAAGACATGGGAGAATAGTGTGAGCACTGAGTTGATGATAATAGATGTTCTTTGGGATTCATGTAAAATGCAAAAATTTGGTGAATGTTAGAATATGAGTGCAATGCATCAGGGGTGTAAGGTATTGGACTTGAACGAATCAATAATATTTCTTGTGATAAGGGTTGTCCAAAAAAGTGGTTGGCTTATAACAAGCACTGTCTTCCAAGTTGAAATCCAAGTTGATCATGACAAGTGCAAGAGAAATTGCCCTCGAAGTCAAAGCCACAAACTAACCACCATGTTTAAAACTCACTAATTTTCTCTGTCTAAAACAGCGATGAAGGCTATGTTCATATCAAAGCTTGGAAGCTTGAATTTTTCAAGTGTAATGCCCAAGTTCTGCTAACGCAAAGACTATTCAGAAGATCATACCTCCTAGGCATTTTCCCTAGTTGAGAAGAACCATACCTCCTAGGCATATCCCTAGTTGAGAGGAATCTTTGGTTTTTCTTAAGTGCAGGAGTCCCGCCTGGAAAATAGTGTTACATCTTAGTTTTCCCTAAGTTGTCAGTTAAGTTTCCTTAAGTTGTTAATCTTTAGCTTTTCTTGAGTTCAGGAGTCCCGCCTGGAGAATAGGGTTAGTTTTAGTTTCCTTAAGTTGTTAGTCTTTAGCCCTCCTTGAGTTCAGGGGTCCCGCCTATAGAATATGGTCAATTTTAGTTTTTTTTAAGTTGTTGATCGTTAATCTTTAGTTTTTCTGAGTTTAGGAGTCCCGCCTGGAAAATAGGGTCAGTTTTTAGTTTCCTTAAGGTGTTAATCTTTAGCTTTCATTGAGTTCAGAAGTCCCTCCTGGAGAATAGGGTCAATTTTTTTTTCTTGATAAAACTAACATTTTATTTCATAAAAAAAATTGTCTTTACATATCCAGATTAATGCTGACCATTAATCTCCTATTCACTATTACAAAGTTTAACACTATGACTACACTAACTTCAATCAACTATAAACTATACCAAGGAAAATTGTTTAAACTCTCCAATTCGTTTTGCCATTTGGTCATTTTCCTCCATTGTATGAGCATATGTATAGCAATTTCCTTGCATATATCATCCACGTTATATCTGCCTTTGTTGAATCTAATTGAGTTCCTTTCGCGCCAAATACAGTAGACAACCATCGCGATAACTGTTGTGGTCATCACTGCTTTACAATTTTTCCTTTTTGCCAAACTGCTCATCCAGCTCAGCTCATTCTGCCAGCTTCCTATCTGTCTTGCAATGCCCGACCATTTCAATACTCTGTCCCATAGCTTGTTAGTTTTTGGACAGCCAACGTACAAATGATCAAAAGTTTCCATATTGTTTGCACAGAACACACATTCTAATGGAACTTGAATTCCAACTTAATGAGTCTATCCACAGTTGCTATCCTTTGATGAATAGCCAACCATAGATGAAATTTGAATCTAGGATGAATATGTGTATGTAAATGAATGCTTTTCCAAACAACTTTTGGAAATTGAGGCTGCATCCGAACATAAGCTTTATGTATTTGGAACTTGCCTTGCTTCACTAAGCTCTCCAGTGTAGATATAAGACTGTTATGTACCGGCCTCATCTGCTTCACATCTTCCCTTGCCTCTATGATTTCCTTGACCACCCATGCTGCTGTTTTGGGTGTGTTCATTTCTGCAATATCTCTGTTCTTTATATAGTAACTGTGTGCCCATTTGATCCACAATGTATCTTTCTTCATTGCCAATGCCCAGAGATGTTTCAGTAATGCTGCTTTATTCCATTTCTTAATATTTATGACTTTCAAACCTCCAGTAGCTCTAGGTTGACATATCTTGTCCCATGCAATCAAAGCTTTCCTTGATCAATCAGTTGAACCAGTCCGCAGAAAGGTCCTACATATGGTCTCTATCATCTTCATGATCTTCTTTGGCAATAAAAATATTTGAGACCAGTATGTTTGTATTCCAAACAACACAAATTTGATAAGCTGAATTCTTCCAGAATATGAGAGCATCCTAGCTGACCAGCATCTTACTCTTTCAGTAATCTTTTCCACTAGAGGTAGACATTGGTGGATGTTCAGCTTCCTTGCAGACAATGGAACCCCCAGATACTTAAAGGGTATAGAGCCCTCTGTATATCCAGTAAGCTCAATCAATTGCTCCTTTATATGTTGTGCCACACCAGCAATATAAATTGAGCTCTTTTCTGCACTTGCCTGCAATCCAGATGCAGCTGAAAACCTATTAAAGGCTTCCTGTAATATAGTAACTGAAGTTATGTCACCCCTGCAAAACATTAACAGATCGTCAGCAAAACATATATGTGTCCCTCCCAGCTTTTTGCACATTGGATGGAATTTGAACTCCATTTGAAAGGACAGTTGATTCATCTCCCGTTGTAAGTATTCCATAGCAATCACAAAGAGGTAAGAAGACATTGGATCTCCTTGTCTTATCCCTCTCTTAGTTGGAAAAGGTTTGGTAAGTCCACCATTCAGAACTAAAGAATAGGACACTGTTGTCACACATTCCATTATCCATAGAATGAACTTCTGAGGGAAGCCAAGATCAGTAAGCATGTATCTAACAAACTACCAGTCCAATGAGTCATAAGCTTTCCTTAGGTCCACCTTGAGAACACATCTTGGAGACAAGCCTTTCCTATTATAGCCATTGGATAATTAATGACTAAATAGGATATTATCAACAATACTCCTCCCTTCTATAAAAGCAAACTGTGCTTTTCCAATTATAAGCTCAATTACCCTTTTGATTCTTTTAGTCAGGATCTTGGAAATGATTTTGTACACAGTAGTGCAGCAAGCAATAGGTCTATAGTCTTTCACTGTTGTAGGTGCTGGAACTTTAGGGATCAAAGTTATAGCTGTACAATTCCATGCTTGCTTCATCTTACCTGTTTGGAAAAAGAATAACACAACATCATATATATCTTGTCTCATTTCCTTCCAGTGCTTTGTAAAGAATTCTATTGGGAAGCCATCAACTCCTGGGGCTTTATCATTTGGCATGTCTTTCACTACTTCATCTACTTTTGCATAAGTTATGTCCTGTATTAGTTCCTGTTGTTGTTGTATTGATAGGCATTCTCCTGCTTTGATGAATCTGGTATTAGGACATGGCTTTATTCCGGTAGCTTTTCCTATAAGTTGTTTGAAAAAGCATGTGAATTCTTTTTCTACAGCTTTAGGGTCGGTGATCTTAACTCCCAAATCATTATACACAGTAGAAATTGTGTTCTTGCTTGCTCTAATCTTCAGTTGTGCATAGAAATATTTGGAGTTTGAATCCCCATAATCAATCCAGGTTACTCTAGCCTTCTGCCTTAGTATTCTCTCCTCTATGATACTCCATTTCTCTATTTCCTGCAGAGTCTGTTTTTCCTGTTCTATCAACACTTGATTGAAAGGATCAAGTATCAAATTGGCCTGAGTACACTCCAGATTCTGTCTTATTTGAGTAAATCTTTGCGCTCATAGCTAGCCATCTCCTTGTTTGGACCTCTAGCCTCAGCTTTTAGCTTTTGTAACTTCTCCCAGATGTTACACCCCACGTTTTCGTGCGCAAAAGTACATCGTAAGTCAATTGATGTAAGCTTAGAAATGAGATTGTCTTTGAAAGTACATAAAGTAAGTTAATCATGTTACCTTGGAAGTTACAAATATTTAAGATCATGAATAACAAGTACCAAGATGGTTGGAAAGGCTTAGAAGCTAAACAAATTGAAGAAAATAAGTTTCACCGAAAGTCGACAAGTTTGAAATGTTATAACATGCACTTTGGGGTGAGACTAGGGTTCTTAACATGATAAAGAGATTATTTTATAAGTTATTTTAGGTTTATGATAATCGTGTGTTATGTTTTGAAGTCAAGCGAGTTGTGGAACAAAAGTTGGCAAAGGTCGTCACAAGTTGAATTTTATAAATGTGCTAAACATTAGGTCAAATGTAGTGGAGTTTTTCTCCCAATATACTTGGAATTACAAGATGATCCATATATCAAATTGAATATCTACGAGTCTAATTTCTAACGCATTAAACGGTTTGTCGATACGATGTCGGGGTAGAGAGATATTTGCAGTTTCGCAAGACTGCACAGACTGCATAGTTGGCAAGTAGGTGTGCCACTAAAGCTTTTTGAGCAATACATTTCGGGTGTTATATGAGGTATTTTTGGGACATATTATATATCAAATTGAAGGTCTTGGAATCTAGTTTCCAACACTCCTAACCGTTCGTTCATACGATATCCGGGTAAAAAGATATAGGTATTTGAAAAAGGGCCAATGAGATGGTGCCAAGTAGCACCTTTTGACTTTTCAACCAAAATGGATATTTATATTCCTATGTCGTCTCTTTCTTCATAATTCCAGAGAGCTCGCCCAAATAAGACCCCTAACCTCACCCTTACGCTGTCCACAAGGTTATCCAACAAGATTATCGTCCGAGGCACAAAATCACGAAGCAATAACACTAGAACGATCCCCACGACGTAAGTATCGCTATATTGCCTCTCTTTTTCTTTGTAGTTGGAGTTTTGGAAGGTATTTAATAGTTAAGAAAATGCCTTATTTCTGTATTTAAGATTTTAAATATGAAGTAAGGTTGATAAATTCATTTCCTAATAGCTAGAACTCACGGGACGGTGATTGGAAGCCGTGAGTTCGAATTATTCGACTTGTTGTGGGCTGTTTTTGGGCTGTTTCGTGTTGCTTTTGGGCTGTATATTTTGCTGCTATTTAATGGAGTCTTTGGAGGAGAAATGGTGTGGAGAAACACAAAATAATGGAGAAATGGTGGATTAGTCATTCTTTGTAATATTTTCGGCGTGTTTGACACTACTATAGTTGTCGTTTTGGGTATGGAGTGATTGGGGTGTATTGGGCTGTTGTAAGCTAATTGTAACATGGATTTCGACTTGAAGTTACTGTAGGAGGCAGGTATATTGTGTTCGTGCCTAAGGTTATATTGATGTTGATTAAGTTAAATGGATGGAGTAGACATGAACTAGTGAATAAAGTTACTAATTGAAGATAGTTGGAGTTGTGGATTGTTTCCTTTGTTATAAATATATGGTATAAGGATGGAATCATTGATGAATGACTTCATTATCATGTTAATGATACTTGTAAGTTAATTTAAGAAGTCTATAAGGGGTATATGGGTTATACGAACTCCAATTGGAGCTTGCCGCTCGTCGTGAAGTAGTTGTGACTTGTTGTTGTTATATGATGTCTTGTTATCGACATTTATATGTTGATGGATTTCTCTGGTTGTTGTTTTTGGTATATGGTATTGGAGGATGGCTTTGTTATAGAGGAGATGCTGCCAAAATTTACGTAAACAAGCTGCTAGTTTAAGTTGCGGACTTAGCCTTTACTCAGCACTGATTTTGAATCTCCTTATGCCGTGGTAGATTAAATTGAGTTGTTTGAAGAATTGCTTGGAAGGCATTAAGGACTCAACGGAGTTAAGGTATGTTAAGGCACTTTCTTCTTTCGTTTGGCATGATCTAACATGAAATAAACATAAACGATACGCTATTTCATAATGAATCTACTCCTAGCAACTAAGGTTGTCCATGTTGTTCTTTCCGTACAAAGTTATTCTAAGAAACTATGTATGATCCTTGAGTCCTAGTGAAGTTCATATTGATGGTATGATGTCCATAATGTTAATCGAGGGTGCAATGACCTTACGTCACTCCGAAAGGTTTAGAACGTGATTCCAGGAGTCGAGCATGCATTCTATATAGTATCTATTTTACTCTATCGAGCCGCGCTATAGTCAGTCGGGTATGGCACCTATTGTGCAACCACTGATCAGTTGGGTTTACCGAGCTCCACGTGGCCGGGTATGATTCTACTGAGCTTTATGATGGTCGGGTACGTTTTTACCGTGTCCTCTTTGAGGTCGGGTACGATATGACGATGATGATGCCCACAGAGGCGTATGTTTTTAAAAGTTTATGTATATATATGTATTATGCATTTCATGTCAGTAGCCCCCAGAGCCACTCAGATGTTACAGGTTGTATCTCCTCTATCTCTCTTTACATTACTGTTTTGGTTTATGCTTTCCTGCCTTACATACTCGGTACTTTATTCGTACTGACGTCCTTTTTGCCTGGGGACGCTGCGTTTCATGCTAGCAGGTCCCGATAGACAGGTTGACATTCCTCCTAGTAGGCTATCAGCTTAGCGAAGGTGTTGGTGTACTTCACTTGCTCCGGAGTTGCCTATTTGGTCAGTATGCTTTGGATATGTATTGATTGGTATGGCGGGGCCCTGTCCCGACCTTTATGATTTTATGTACTCTTAGAGGCTTGTAGACTGATGTCAGGTGTATGGATACTTGTATGGCCTTGTCGGCCTATGTTTTGAGTTTACAAATGGTCATGTCGGCCTTATAGGCCCGTATGTCACATGTATAAGTTTGTATATCATGTTGGGTCATCATATGTTGAGTATTCCCTTATGTTTTATTCTTGTTATCTCATGAAGGGTTTTCTAGCTCATTTACCCATGATAGTATGATAAGAAAGATATGTTACATTGGTACTCGGTTGAGTAAGGCACCGGGTGCCCGTCGCGGCCCTTCGGTTTGGGTCGTGACACCAGATACCAGTCATAGGATCATTTCCCAGCTTCTGCTTCCAAATTCTATCTACCATAGGCTTAAACTCCTTTTGCTCCATTGTTACCATGTACAGTTTGAATGGCTTGGGATATATAGTACTCCTTTTCCATATTTGGACCAAGATAGGTGAGTGATCTGACACTCCAGGTTCTAAAAATTCAGCTTCCATATGCCCATAATCTTTAGTCCATTCAAAATTGCCAAAAGCCCAATCAATCTTACTGTAAACTCTATCATTTGCACTTTGCTTATTACACCAAGTAAAGAAACAACCCTTTGTCCTCAATCGGGTCAGTTGCATGTTATCAATACACTTCTTGAACTCTTGAACCTCATTCACAGTAACTGGTTGTCCTAATCTATCATCTGTGGTTAGGAAATTGTTGAAATCACCACTTATGAGCCAGGGAATTTGAACCTGCCCCCCTATCTGTTGCAAATCATACCATAGACTTGCTCTTTCCTGCAGCTTGTTCCTAGCATACACTACAGTCAACATAATCTGATAACCAGTCACTGGATCATTCACTAGACAATGAATGAACTGCTCATGGATTTGAATTATGTTAACTATCAAAGTGGTCTTCCATAACACTCATATTCTCCTATTTTCAGCCTTTGAATAGTTACAGCAATAACCCCAATCCTTTGCTACCTTATACAGGATATTTTTGCCATTCTTTTCTTTTACTCTAGTCTCTAGACATCCTAAGATATCTATTTTATTCTTTTGCAGAAAGATTCTCAGTTCCTTCTGCTTATAGGGCTTATTCAGCCCTCTTATGTTCCAAGTACTTATAATAATGGTGGTTTTTGTATAGGATCAGAGTTCATCACCCCTCCCTGTACAGAAATTTGCCCACACTCTTCCAGTATTGTGAATCTATTAGAAGTGCTAGCCTCACCATTTATAGCCTGCTGAACAAATGGAGTATCTGCCTTTCACTACCTTCCTTCCTTTGTATCATCATACTCTTTTGGTCTGATTCATCTGCCGTGTTCTGCTTTCCTTTGTCAATTTCTGTTGGAGGTTGTACTTCAATCACCTCTCCAATCCCCTCTTCTTGTTCCTGCTGATCTTTTGGCTTCCATTCCTGACTAACTTTCCTCCTTCTGCCTCTATTTCTTCTTTTAGGGGCCTTGAATTCAGTATCTTCATGATGTTTGGTTGACTTCCAGCACTCAAAGATATCATGACCATAATATAAGCATTCACTACAGAATTTTGGCCTCCATTCATACAATATTTCCTGCTGTCGAGTACTAGTGGGAGTTACAATCTCAACATTCTCCACTGATGGCTTTGTAATGTCAACTTTCACAAGCACTCTAGAATAGGAGATTTTGTTCAGTTCTGCTGTAAATTTATCTGTGTACATTGGTAAACCTACAGCACTAGCCACCTTACTTAATGCATCAGTAGTCCAATACCCAACTGATAGACTAGGAAAATGAATCCACAAAGGAATAGTAGTGATACATTTAGGATCAAAGTGGAAATATATTTCCCAGTTCTACAAAATAAATGGCTTGTTATGATATTAGTATGGCCCTGTTTGCACGACTGTATCTCTTTCCTCCACTATTGTGAATCGAAATACATAATATCCATCTTGGTGATATAGAATTTGGGGTTTAGTGACAAAATCCCACACTGATTCTACATAGTTCTCCATAGATTTCTCATACGGAGTATCACCAAGTACATTCCCAATTAGAGCAGTCGCCCAGTATTCATTTAGCTCACTTACATCTTCTTTCTCTATTTGAATGACAACCTTACCATCTCTATGACTTGGTGGAACATACTCCAACCTCATCCCCATCTGAGAGTTACGATTCTGCTGTCTAAGCTCCTTTGCATGCACGACCTTCTCCTTCCCTACCTTTGCTGTTGCTATGAGATCTGGATCTGGAGATGGCTTTGAAGATCCAGCTTCAGAAAATTGCAATCGTTTTGGACTGGTTGGCAATTGATCCTTACATTTCTGAGCTTCCTTCTCTGTAACAGCATTTGTACTGTTCCATTGATTATTATTCCCTTCCTCATCCACACTTAGCTCCTTTCCTCTTGAATTGGTTGGAATCTAATTGGTAGAAAACTTCCAAAAGTTAAAGGAGTGAGAGTCTGCATCGCTGAGTTCACCAGTGTTATAGCAGCAGTCACCGGAGCTGCTTGTTTGCGTCTCCTTGCCATCGATGGTGCACGTTAGCCTTCCTTGGCTTATCATGCGCCGAGAGCATTTAGGAGCATTTGATAATATGGCTAGCTATGGTCATTTTTTAGTTTCCTTAAGTTGTTAATATTTATCTTTCCTTGAGTTCAGGAGTCCCGCTTGGAGAATGGGGTTAGCTTAGTTTTCTTTAGTTGTTAATCTTTAGCATTCCTTGAGTTCAGGGTCCCACTTGGAGAATAGGATCAATTTTAGTTTTTTAAAGTTGTTAATCGTTAATTTTTAGCTTTCTTGAGTCGAGGAGTCCCGCCTGGAGAATAGGGTCCATTTTTAGTTTCCTTAAGTTGTTAATCTTTAGCATTCTTTGAGTTTAGGGGTTCCGTCTGGTGAATAGGATCAGTTTTAGTTCCCTTAAGTTATTAATCTTTTGTTTTTTTAAGTTTAGGGGTCCCGCCTGGAGAATAGGGTCCAATTTCGTTAGGTTGGTAATCATTAGTTTTCCTTGAGTTCAGGGGTCCCGCTTAGAGAATAGGGTTAGTTTTTATTTTAGTCAAGCTTAGTTTGTAGTTTTCCTAAAGCCCAATCTCACATCTAGGAGACGCACTTCCTAGTTTAAATCTTTTAGGACACACTTTTAGGAGATGCACTTCCTAATTTTATGTTAAAGGTTTCACCCCTATGAGACGCACTCCTAGTTTGGGTCATTGAAGTTTCATCCCTAGGAGACGCACTTCCTAGTCTGAGTCTTTCAGGTTATACTTTTTAGGAGACGCACTTCCTAATATTAGGTTAAAGTTTTCATCCCTAGGAGACGCACTTCCTAGTTTGAGTCATTCCAGTTTCACCCCTAGGAGATGAACTTCCTAATCTGGGTCTTTCAGATTATACTTTTTAGGAGATGCACTTCCTAGTTTTGGTCGTTTAAGTTCATCTCTAGGAGACACACTTCCTAGTTTGAGTCATTTAAGTTTTACCCCTAGGAGACGCACTTCCTAGTCTGGGTCTTGCAGATTATACTTTTAAGGAGCCACACTTCCGAAATTGAGATTTCACCCCTAGGAGACGCACTTCCTAGTTTTGGTCATTTAAGTTCATCCCTAGGAGACGCACTTCCTAGTTTGAGTCGTTTAAGTTTCACTCCTAGGAGACGCACTTCCTAATCTAGGTTTTTTCTGATTTTATTTTTAGGAGACACACTTTCTAGGTTTATATTAGAAGTTTCACTCCTAGGAGACGCACTTCCTAGTTTGAGTCATTCAAGTTTCACCCCTAGGAGACGCACTTCCTAATTTTGGTCATCTTGATTGAATTTTTAGGAGACGCACTTCCTAAATTGATATTTTACCTCTAGAAGACACACTTCCTAGTATGGGTCTTTCAGGTTATACTTTTTAAGAGACGCACTTCCTACTCTAAGTTTGTCAGTTTTACTCTTAGGAGATGCACTTCCTAGTTTAAGTTTGTTAGTTTTACTCACAGGAGATGCACATCCTATTCGAATCTTTTTACTCTCATCATTGCATCCTTCATCAATAGCATAGGTGATTTACAGTTTTGCTAACAACTCACAAATCTTCCTAATACAAACTAGGCAGAAGATTTTGTTCATTTTGTTTGTTTTGATTGCAGGCACCCATTTGGAGAACGAGGTTCAATATTCAAAAATTAGTTTTAAGTTCAAATCAGAGAGGCACCAGGAGCCCTCCTGAAGAATAGGGTCATTTCAAGTTCCAATTTCGTATTTATTTCAAGTCGAAGCAGCAGGAGCCCGCTAAAGAAGCGGGTCAACTCTCGTTTTCTTCAAGTTCAAGTTCAAGTCAACAGGAGCCCACCTGAAGAATAAGGTCGATTTTCAATTTCATGTTGAAGATTCAAGGAAGACTCAAGACAAGAAGTAGATAGGAACTTGTATTTTTCTTTCTTCAATTGTAATTTTTGATGTAGTGGCAGGGACCGCGGATCGTAACCTCGAACGGTACCTCACTCGATTCTTTTATCATCTAGTCATACTCCATCACTTCATTCACTTTTGAACAACACGTGACCCGATTCCCTTATAACCTTGGATATGTAGGCTGTCCAAAACCAGGACTCGGTCACATTCTCCTTCCTTTTATTTCTATTCTCTATAAATAGGGGTTGGGCCAAAAAACTTGGCTCGTCGGTCTTTGTTTGAAAACTCTTTGTGTTTCCAGTCAAAGAGGGGCAGCCGTAGACACGTAATTTTTGACCCTCCCCAAAAATTTATCCCTTTTTAGTGCTTAGATGTTTCTTTTAGTTCTAATATTGTTAATTTGCATATTTGTGACCTTTTTGCTTTATTTTCTCTTAAAATAAAAATTACAAAAATGTTACACCCCATGTTTTCGTACGTGAGAGTATGTCGTAAGTCAATTAATCTAAGCTTAAAAATAAGATAGTCTTTGAAAGAACATAAATTAAGTTAATCATGTTACCTTGGAGGTTACAAATCTTTAAAATCATGAATAACAAGTACCAACAGGGCTGGAATGCTTAGAAGCTAATCCAATTGAAGAAAATATGTTTCGTCGAAAGTCCACAAGTTTGGAATGTTATAACATGTACATTGGTGTGAGACTAGGGTTCTTAACATGATAAGGAGGTTATGCTATGAGTTATGTTAGTCGTATGATAGTCATGTGTTACGTTTTGAAGTCAAGCAAATTGTGGAACAAAAGTTGGCAAAGGTCATCACAAGTTACATTCATAATGTGTTGAAAATTAGGTCAAATGTAGCTGAGATTTTCTCCCAATATACTTGGAATTATTGGATGATATACCTACCAAATTGACTATCTATGAGTATAGTTTCCAACTCCTTAAACCGTTTGCCGATACGACATCGGAGTAGAGAGATATTTACTAGATGCGCAGACTGCATATGTGACAAGTAGGTGTGTTACTGAAGCTTTTTGAGAAATCCATTTCGTGTGTTATATGAGGTCTTTTTGGGAAATATTATATACCAAATTGAAGGTCTTGTAATTTAGTTTCCAATGCTCTTAACCATTCATTCATATGACATCCGAATAAAAAGATATAAGCGTCGGAAGATAGGGCAATGCTAGGGTGCCAAGCTAGCACCTCTTTGACTTTTCAAAAGTAGATATATAGATCTTAAGTCGTCTCTCTCTTCATTTTTACAGAGAACACCCATAAAACCTATCCTAGAGCTCTCTAATAGGTTTTCAAAGAAAATTAACATCCCGGGTACGTAACCGAGAAGCGATTACATTAGAACGATCCCTACGACGTAAGTATCATCATACCGCTTCTCGTTTTGTTTGTAGTTTGAGTTCTGGAAGGTACTTCATAGTTAAGAAAATGTCTAATTTCTGTATTTAATTGTTTAAATATCAAGGAAGGTTTATAAATTAGTTTCCTAATAGTTAGGACTCACGGGACGGTGATCGAAAGCCGTGAGTTCGATTGATTCCAATTTTAGTGGACTGTTTTGTAGTCCACTCGTGTTGGCCTATTGTGCTGCTAATTTATGGATTTTGGAAGGATAAAAATGGCGTGGAGAAATGCCACATGTGGTAGGGTAGTAGGCTGGTTGCTCGTCGTCACAGTTTCAGGCTAATTGATAACTTATTTATTGGGTGTGTTATGGTATATTTGGGGTTTTTATTGTATTGAAGGTCCCGAATTGTAATTAGGTCGGTTTTGAGTTGCTGATTGTATTGTTTTTATATCTCACCTATAGTAGGCTTGAGGGAGCAGTAAAATTAGGGGAAATGCTGCTCGTTTTATTTTAGAATCGAGTTATCGTTTGAGATACGTGATATACTAGCGCCATCTAAGTTGTACATGTATTTCTTTGTTATAGGGTTGGCGCGGTAGTTGTCAAAAGATTGTTGTTGATGTTGTTCTTATTGTATTGCTCTTGTAGTTGTTGTTGCTATCTGGTATTGGATGAGGACCTTGTTACAGGGGAGATGTTGCCCAAATTTACATAAACGAGCTACTAGTTTAAGTTGTGGACTTAGCCTTTACTCAGCACTGATTTTGAATCTCCTTATGCTATGGTAGATTGAGTTGAGTTGTTTGAAGAAATGCTTGGAAGGTATTAAGGACTCAACGGAATTAAGGTATATTAAGTCTATCCCTTCTTTCCTTTTGGAATGATCTATATGATACAACGAAACAAGCAATTACACAACTTTCATAAATGATTCTATTCTTAGAAGTACTAGGGTTGCCTATGTTCTTGATTCCCCATATGTCCTCTATCATCGTCTTTTCATGGATCTCATGACATTCCAAGAGATCTTTTTGACTTAATTCATTATGCATTACATTTATTTATACATTTATATTGACCCATGACCAGATGGAATTATATACGCGTATGGTATATGTATATGGGGTATCGGGAAAGGTTATGGCGTTATATGCGCACAACCACCTGATCAGCTGGTATACGATGATGATTTCGCCCAGAGAGGCCGAGATGATATAATAGGATGCCTCAGAGGCTTGATGATGTTATGTACGCATATACCTATGCATGATATGACATTTATACACATATTTAAGACATTCTAAACGTTTCAAGATTTACAAAGCTATTCAGACTTACAGGTTGAGTTCTTTACTCCATGTTTCTTTCATGCCTTTTATATACTGCTTTCATGCCTTACATACTCGATAATTTATTTCTACTAACGTTCTTTTTGCCTGGGACGCTGCATTTCATGACCGTAGGTCCTGATAGATAGGTTGACAGTCCTCCTAGTACGCTATCAGCTCAGTGGAAGGTGGTGTTGCACTCTACTTGCTCCGGAGTTGCCTGTTTGGTCAGTATGATTTGGATATGTATTGACTGGTATGGCGGGACGATATCCCGACCATTATGACGTTTATGTACTCTTAGAGGCTTATAGACAGATGTCATGTGTATGGATTCCTTTATGGCCTTGTCAGCCTATGTTTTAAGTGTACAAATGATCATGTCGGCCTTATAGGCCCGTATGTCACATGTATAAGTTTTCATATCATGTTGGGTCGTCCTATGTCTAATATTCCCTTGTGTTTTATTTCGGTTATCTCATGATGGCCCTTCTAGTCCATTTACCCATGATGGTGTGATAAGAAAGATATGTTATGTTGGTACTTGGTTGAGTAAGGCACCGGGTGCCCGTCGTGGCCCCCCAATTTGGATTGTGACAAAAGTGGTATTAGAGCAGTTCTGTCCTAGAGAGTCTACATGCCGTGTCTAGTAGAGTCTTGTTTATGGGTGTGTTGTGCACCACATTTATAAGTAGGAGGCTACAAGGCATTTAGGACTGTCACTCTTTCTTCTTACTCTAGATCGTGTGGTACAGCTCAGTTGTAAGAATTCAAACTCCTAAATTTTTTTTATCCGTAATACCACAATACCTACATCTAGAAAGATAGTTGGTAAGAGATTGAATGTGGCTGTGGAAGAGTTGAGTCAGAGGAACTCAATTTTGCATCATGCTTATGATGAGTAAATGTGAGGTCTTCAGCAGATCATGTGTGTACTAAGACATGTAAGCTTCATGATAATGAGACCTAAGTTATGGATATTTATCTACCCATATGGAAAAAAAGCAATAAGAGAATGCGAAGGAAAATACAAGTTGCAACAAGTAAAAGAAGCAAGGTGAAGAAGGGTACGAGGCACCCAGTTAGTGAAGATTATCTGTATTAATAATTCAGGCAGAAAAATATAAGCATTTTGAGTTACTTTCAACAGTAACAGAGATATATACAATTGACCACACCCATCTCAATTATTCCCTATGGAAGCTAACAGATATAGTTTAAGAGAAGGATGAGATATCAAGATCCAGCTGGGTTAGAGTAACCCAAAATGGTGGATGTATTGTTATCATTAGCTAACATTTCCTAAGGATAGTGCAAACGTGGTAATAGATCTCCTTGTGAGACATCCAGATGGTGCACTTTAGAATAGTACAGTCATATATGAATACTAGAATGTTCAGAAATTTCAGGAGATAGGCAGTGAAATCCTAAAAGGGATAAATATTTACCTTAGTATGACTCTCACCCCTAGTAAAAAAAATAGAGAATGTCAGGCATCCCGAAGAGCCAGTGAGATGAAGCATGGGGAGCTAAAAGTGAAAGAACATTTTGTTGAAGTTTCCAGAATAAAGTGATAGACATAAATATTAGTTGGAGAATAAGAAGAGAATTAATGAAGCATTATGAGTAAGATATGATAAATGTGTGATAACGGTAAATCAAAATATGACAGAATGACAGAGTCTATAATCAAGTGAAGGAAAAGACAAGAGGTGACATGCCTTGAGACAATAAAACTGTATAAGTAATAAAGTCATATCCCCATTTCGAGATATGAGTTGGTGACTCCCACTTGATTACCAGAAGGAAAAGTTGGACCCCGGAGTAATAGAAATCAGTATGGGCTAGTGACCAAAATAAACTGAACATGAATTTGGCATCGAAAGATTTGGTTATAGTCGATATCGTGAGAATTTCAGAGATAGTGTTCCGGCAATAATAGAATGGACAACAAAATAATAACCTTTAAAGTTTATTCACGAAGACGATTTCCTAAAGAAAGAATTGTGGGTATAGTCAAGCTTAAGGGAATAAGTGTGCCAGTTACACTAGGTGTCACCCTCGTGCATAAGAATTTCAGTTATCCTTGGTACAGAAGGGTTACTACAAGGTGAGTAAGAGTAAGTGAAGTTGTGAAATGACACCAAAGATGAATAGGTAAAACATTTATAGGTAAACTTCATAGCATTAAATGTTAGTACTCCCCTAAATGGGGGAGATAGTGTGATACGGTAGTAAGTTGGAGTTATATGGTTCAGGTAACTAGGGAATAGTAAAGGAAGAATGTGGTAGAAAGGCAAAAGGAATGAGATTACATTTATTAAGATCCTACAGATACGATACGACTCCAGAACATTATGCAAGCACGACACCGGGGATAGGCAGTAAGGGTTCCAGCACTAGATGTTATTGATAAATAAGTGCAAATGAACACTTGATACATCAGAAGCCAGTGCAAGAGGTAAGTTAAGAAAAAAGACATATCCCAAGAGAGATTACGCAGAATATAGATATGAGAATGGACCAACGAGTAGTTAGTAGTTGATTCAGGAAGAGTCTAGTTATGGCTAGACAAGAGGATACCGACAAATTAGCAGATTGTGCAAGATAAACGTAGTGAAACCAACATCGTGAATTCAGTCTCACAGATATGACATCGTAATCGTTGAGATTCCGATAGGAGTTAGGGTAATTAAAGGTACCGTATAAGTGTTACGGAAATAAAAGAGAGTTCCACTGGGAAGACAGTCAAAATTTCAGTTCAAAAGCAACCATAGGAGCACAAAGGCGTGTAGGTAAGTAACTAAGGATAATTATAGGCGAGCAAGAACATCAAAATTTTTGTCAGGTATATGATGTAATAAGTTTGCGGCCTTACAAGAGTCAGAGGGTCTCCCTAAATAATACAACAAAAGTCTAGCCGAGGAAATAAGGAAGAAGGCTTCAACCTAAGCATAGATACTTGAAGAAGAAATGATCTTGTACCAACAATTTCACTACTATATTGTATGCACTCTATAAGAAAGTGGCACCTGTCGTGACTAATGAACAGGAAGTCAAAAGTGATATTTGAGATCATATGAATTACAGGGAATTCTAGTATTCGTGGGCACTAAGATAAGCCAAGTATCCATGCAGCAAGTGGAAGAACAACCAAGAAAAGTAATTGTTTACATTTAAAGATAACTGAGAATACATGAAAGAAAATCTACAGTGCTAGCAAGTTAAAAGGAAGTTTGCGAGTAGTATAAATATATATGTGTAGGTCGCAAGCTAAAGTATGGTAGAGCGACAAGGTTTTAGGTAGATAGGAGTAAGGATAAGAAAAGATGAGTGATAAGGTGACAAGAATAGGTAAGGCCTCGGGATTAAGCCAATCAAAATAAGAGAGCTGATGGTTTTCATAAGTTAAAGAAAGCTAAGTATAGCTTAAATTAACTCGGAGGAGTCTAAGACTAGGTGCATGTTGAAGAGATGGAATGATTCCCTGTAGTAGAATAAGGATTAATTGTGATAGATAAGAGGATGACACGTAGGTCTTTGATTGAGTAATGATTTACAGAAAATATTTTATCAATTGCACGGGATTAGAATACCCCCATAACACGAATCACATTGGGATGCTATGAAATACAATTATTGAAGTATATTATCGTCCCTAGGTGGATCAGGAAAATCATATCAATTGTTCCCTTATGCAACATGAGCCCTAATGACAATGTATTATGTAAGAGGGTTCAAGTTATCAATGGTAGATTACGGATCAACATTAAGGTGAATCAATAATGGATGGATAATAGTTATAAAGTATGAGATGAGATTAGGCCGTCATTATTAAGATGAAGAGTAATGAGGAAGCATTAAAGGACTTAGATTTAGGCATATAGGATAAACAGTGAGAGAGTAACCTGGAGTTGGGTAGCAAACCTCGGTTATAATAAACCGAGGTAAGAGTTATGGTATTATATGACCTACCTAGTTGTAGTAAAGATATAAGCGTACATAATCGAGGCTATGAAACAAGATATATCAATAGTCGTAAGTTCGACAAAGTACCGAGCGACGAACTTCAGTACACCTAAAGATGACCAGAGGGACAGCTTGTCAAAGTTCTATATATGTTCCCAAAGAGAGACTTAGAGATTGGCTAAAAGCTGGAGGAAAAAGGAGAGAAGAGTTGCATAGGTGCACATACAAGGAAAAAGTTGTACAGAATGTATGACAAAAGGTAGCAACAGTTACGAGATTGGAAGAATTCGGACATGTCGTGGTGTGAGAAAGAGGCCTAAGGGAGGAATGCCCTGACCTTGGGACTAATTCACAAAACAATTGCTTAGATGGAAAGGACAGTATTAAAGTATTCATAAGAGCTATAGGTTATGAGACTGATAAGCGCATCAGTCAACATTCGAGATGAGTGTTCCAAAGGGGGGAATGATGTTACACCCCATATTTTCGTCAGTGAGAGTACGTCGTAACCAAATTAATCTAAGCTTAGAATGAGATCGTTTTTGAAAGAATCTAAATTAAGTTAATCATGTTACCTTGGAGGCTACAAATCTTTAAGATCATGAATAATAAGTACCAAGAGGGTTGGAATGCTTAGAAGCTAAACCAATTAAAGAAAATAAGTTTCGTTGAAAGTCGACAAGTTTGGAACAATATAACATGTACTTTTGCGTGAGACTAGGGTTCTTAACATGATCAGGAGGTTATGCTATGAGTTATTTTAGTCGTATGATAGTTGTGTGCTACGTTTTTAAGTCAAGCAAGTTGTGGAACAAAAGTTGGCAAAGGTCATCACAAGTTACATTCATAATATACTGAAAATTAGGTCAAATGTAGCTGAGCTTTTCTCCCAGTATACTTGGAATTATTGGATTATCTACCCACCAAATTCACGATCTGTAAGTCTAGTTTCCAAATCATTAAACCGTTTGTCGATACGACATCGGAGTAGAGAGATATTTGCAGTTTTGCGAGACTGCGCAGACTGCATATGTATATGAGGTCTTTTTGGGACATATTATATACCAAATTGAAGGTCTTGGAATGTAGTTTCCAATGCTCTTAATTGTACATTCATACGACATCCGTATAAAAAGCTATAATTGTCGGAAGATGGACCAATGCTAGGGTGCCAAGCTAGCACCTCTTTGACTTTTCAAAAGTTGATATATAGGTCTTAAGTCGTCTCTCTCTTCATTTTTACATAGAACACGACCAGAGAACACCCATAAAACCCATCCTTGAGCTTTCTAATAGGGTTTTAAAGAAGATTAACATCCAGAGTACGAAATCGAGAAGCGATAATATTAGAATGATCCCTACGACGTAAGTATCATTATACCGCCTCTCGTTTTCTTTGTAGTTTGAGTTTTGGAAGGTACTTCATAGTTAAGAAAACGTCTAATTTCTGTATTTAATTGTTTAAATATCAAGGAAGGTTGATAAATTAGTCTCCTAATAGTTAGAACTCACGGGACGGTGATCGAAAGTCGTGAGTTTGATTTATTCCACTTTTAGTGAACTCTTTTGTAGTCCACTCATGTTGGCCTATTGTGCTGCTGATTTATAGAGTTTAGAAGGATAAAAATGGCATGGAGAAACTCCACATGTGGTAGGGTAGTAGGCTGGTTGCTCGCCGTTACAGTTCTAGGCTAATTGATAACTTGTTGATTGGGTGTGTTACGTTATATTTGGGGTTTTTGTTGTATTAAAGGTCCCGAATTGTAATTAGGTTGGTATTGAGTTGCTGATTGTATTGTGTTTGTATATCTCCTATAGTAGGCTTGAGAGAGCAGTAAAATTAGGGAAAACGCTGCCCGTTTTATTTTAGAATCGAGTTATCATTTGAGATACGTGATATACTAGCGCATCTAAGTTGTACATGTATTTCTTTGTTATAGGGTTAGCGCGCTAGTTGTCATGAGCTTGTTGTTGATGTTGTTCTTATCGTATTATTCTAGTTATTGTTGTTGGTATCTGGTATTGGATGAGGACCTTGTTACGGGGGATGCTGCCCAAATTTACATAAACAAGCTACTAGTTTAAGTTGCGGACTTAGCCTTTACTCAACACTGATTTTGAATCTCCTTATGCTATGGTAGATTGAGTTGAGTTGTTTGAAGAATTGCTTGGAAGGTATTAAGAACTCAACAGAATTAAGGTATGTTAAGGCTATCCCTTCTTTCCTTTTGGTATGATCCATGTGATACAATGAAACGAGCAAGCACACAACTTTCATAAATGATTCTATTCTTAGAAGTAATAGGGTTGCCTATGTTCTTGATTCCCCATATGTCCTACTATCATCGTCTTTTCATGGGTCTCGTGACATTCCGAGAGATCTTTTTGACTTACTTCATTATGCATTGCATTTATTTATACATTTATATTGAGCCATGACTAGATGGCATTATATACGCGTATGGTATATGTATATGGGGTATCAGGAAAGGTTATGGCGTTATATATGCACCACCACTTGATCAGCTGGTATACAATGATGATTTCGCCCACAGAGGCCGAGATAATATAATGGGATGCCCTCAGAGGCTTGATGATGTTATGTACGCATATACCTATGCATGATATGACATTTATACGCATATTCATGACATACTAAACGTTTCAAGATTTATAAATCTATTCAGACTTACAGGTTGACTTCTTTACTCTACTTTCATGCCTATTATATACTGCTTTCATGCCTTACATACTCGGTACTTTATTTGTACTAACGTCCCTTTTGCTTGGGGAGGCTGCGTTTCATGCCCGCAGGTCCAAATAGACAGGTTGACAGTCCTCCTAGTACATTATTAGCTCAGCAGAAGGTGTTGTTGCACTATACTTGCTCCGAAGTTGCCTGTTTGGTCAGTATGATTTGGATATGTATTGACTGGTATGGCGGGGCCCTGTCCCAAACTTTATGACGTTTATGTACTCTTAGAGGCTTGTAGACAGATGTCATGTGTATGGATTTTTTTATGACCTTGTCAGCCTATGTTTTGAGTGTACAAATGATCATGTCGGCCTTATAGATCCGTATGTCACATGTATAAGTTTTGATATCATGTTGGGTCGTCCTATGTCTAGTATTCCCTTATGTTTTATTCTGATTATCTCATGATGGCCCTTTTGGCTCATTTACCCATGATGTTGTGATAAGAAAGATATATTATGCTGATACTCAGTTGAGTAAGGCATCGGGTGCCCGTCGTGGCCCTCCGATTTGGGTCGTGACAAAAAATATTTTGTTTGTTTTAGCTAACTGAAATTTTGCATAGTTACTTTTAATTTATCTTACTTTGAATAATATCGAAAAGTCACAAAAATAGGGATGGTTAGTTGTAGTGTTTGGATTTGATTAGCTAAAATATCTTTGCAATTTTTAATAAACATTTGAAAAAAAAAAAAAGAAGAAAAGAAAAGACAAAAATCCTTATCCCTTTCATGACAAAATTTTCACGTGACCACTCACTTGGGACCACTTATTTTTCAATCTCATCAATTTATTTTACATTGCACATTCACAGTAGCTTTGTCAACAAATTAATCAATGTGCACATGTTTTTCCTTCATTACCATAGCAACGTCACATGCCATATTTTGCAACACTTATTTTTCTAATTACTAATTTCACTCACACTTTTCAGCTCTATCCAAATAGCTAATTCACTCACTCTCGAGGGACCCACACATTTTCTTTGGATTTCTTTTAACTTTCTCTCCAAGCAAAGAGAAGATAAGTCACAATTGGATCAGATAGAGAGAAGAGGAATTGAGAAGGGGGACTTTGATAAGAGGGCATGAAACAGAATACATTTGAGGGGTCTAAAAAAGGAGAGGGAGGAACCGATAGAAAACAAAGCAGTGAAAATCCCTAGCGCCGCCGCCTTCTTCCTCAAACACCGAGAAGTTTTATTGTGTGCATCACGCAACTGACATTAGTTGTGTGAGGCTCCTTTTTGTCTCACAAATTTATAGACCCCAATCTTATATTTTTCGGTCCAAAAAATCTGGGTCCACAAAAATTATGAGATAAAAAAGATGCCTTATACAACTAATGTCGGCTATATGAGATACAAAATAAATTTTTTCCTCAAACACCCAATACCCAATTTTCCCCCATTAACGCCGCAGCAACTCCACACCAGCGTTACACCACCATCGTAACACCATTCTTCTGAAACTGGGTTTGTGAATTTTGATGGTTTATGCTGAAATGGGTTAGAATAGAGATGATGGTCTAGCTGAGGTTTTTCAATTTGGGAAATCGATCTCAAGTTTCGGCTCCGTCCGCGACACCTTGTTAACGACTTTGTTCGTGTTCAAGTTTTAGTGGATAGATCGGGTTTTGTCATTAACACTACCCGAACAACAGACTGTAGCTGGAGGTTCATCTTAATTGGAAAAGTTTTTTTCTTATTGAAGGACCAATTCTTTTCCCTTTCTTCTTGCATTTTTGTTTTCCTAAATTTGCCGTTTATTGAATGACTTTATGAAGTGTTTTCGTGGTTAATATTATCGTTTGTGTGTTGGTGTATTCTTAGTAGAGTAGTTGCTATATTAGAATTACTGCTTCTTTAATTTAGAACATGAAAAATGAATTGATTTTGAGTTGTTAGGTTTAGTTATAAAAATTGGAATTAAAACAGACATTATCTTGAACAAGAATGAGATTTAGGCTTTAGACATAATTAAATGGACTTAAGTATTGCTATATCTGTTCTTATTTTAGTTCTATTCTTATTCCATTCGCTAGGAGGATGCTTAGACCAGCATATATGGGTAGGCAAATATTAGGATGTTCGTTTTATTCCATCATATTTGATTGTTAAGTGAGAGGTTGTCCCCTAGTTAAATTTATTCCGGGAATGCCCCGAAAGAGTTTGTATATATTTTCAATATTCTTTTTATCTAGGGAATGTCCCGAAGTTAATGTAAACGGAGGCCGAGGCGACGTAGTGAAGGAAGCATAATGTAGGATAGATTAAAACTTTTAGTATATCCTCTTTTAGTACTTTCCGTGCTTTTCTCTTATTTTTCTTTTATTAGGTGAGTCAAATGTGTTTTAAGGCAAAATTTATTTTAAATAGTAACTTGGCACACCGACATTATATGCCAAGTGGCGACTCTGAGAAAATCTCTTTTAAACAAATATTTTCGTCACTTTCAATTGAAAATCCTTTTGAGCTTTAAAATATCTTTTTATCATTTTTAAAGAGGGTTAGTATAGCAGGAAAAAAGGGGTGTGACACAATTAATTCAAATTCACGTCATGAAAAGTCCATAATGAGCAGTCTTAAAGGGTACATTATTCCCAGGACTCACTTGAATAATGATGGAGGAAACTTTACCATTACCCATTGGTCGTGGTATTTTAATCATTTGATACTAGTTTATTAATAATAAATATTATTCTATATAACTTTTACAACTCTAAATTATTAAATTCTTCTTCTATTCAAATTATAAATTTTATAATATTTTTCCTACTATACTAAGGTATTCCCCTACTGCCACTCTCACTATTGTGACCTTCTTTCAAAACCATCATAAACTTTAACGCGTAGAGAGCCAATAAATATTGGACTATATTTACCGCAATAATTTTATTTTGCACGAACAATTATATTTTGCACTTTCAAGAGAAATATCAATATCGACAACAAGAGTTCTGGCTATGGCAGAGCAAACAAAGCATTAGAAGGAAACATACACACACAAAAATCATCTACAAAGAATTGTTCGGTAAGATACCATCACATTAAATACTTTTAAACTGTAATACATAATTATCTAACTAACATGACTAAATATATCATTTGTGTAAGTTCTGATGATGTTCTCTGGTTTTGAATTCACGTGTTATGCTAATGTAATAATATTTTTCGACAGTTAGATGATAGTTGTATTATTATACATCAAAATTTCTCTCATTAATAAAATTTTGTTGTTCGTTCATATAAGTAAATATTTAAACTATCACGTGCCATTATTAACGTGCAATGCACGTTCACAAATACTAGTATACATTAAACATAGGAATTAGGGAAGGTGAAGAAAACCAAAAAATTTAGAGTTATTGGGGAATAAAAAAAAAAAAAAAGAAAAGAGGAGAAAATAGATAAATAGGATCCTTGGCCAAAGAAAGGTGTCAACTTATCTCCCATTTTACCTACTTTATAGATATATATATGGATATATAGATTTTGCTTGTTGCATTTCTCCAAGGAATAATTATAATTTTGGATCGTCGAAAAAATAATAGCTGATAAATCTATTTTATATATTTGGATATCACCTATAATTTTCGGCTGCCTACTTAAAAATTTAAAAAAAAAAAAGTATTGGACTATATTTACCGCAATAATTTTATTTTGCACGAACAATTATATTTTGCACTTTCAAGAGAAATATCAATATCGACAATAAGAGTTCTGGCTATGGCAGAGCAAACAAAGCATTAGAAGGAAACATACACACACAAAAATCATCTACAAAGAATTGTTCGGTAAGATACCATCACATTAAATACTTTAAACTGTAATACATAATTATCTAACTAACATGACTAAATATATCATTTGTGTAAGTTCTGATGATGTTCTCTGGTTTTGAATTCACGTGTTATGCTAATGTAATAATATTTTTCGACAGTTAGATGATAGTTGTATTATTATACATCACAATTTTTCTCATTAATAAAATTTTGTTGTTCGTTCATATAAGTAAATATTTAAACTATCACGTGCCATTATTAACGTGCAACGCACGTTCACAAATACTAGTATACATTAAACATAGGAATTAGGGAAGGTGAAGAAAACCAAAAAATTTAGAGTTATTGGGGAATAAACCAAAAAAAAAAAAAAAAAAAGAGGAGAAAATAGATAAATAGGATCCTTGGCCAAAGAAAGGTGTCAACTTATCTCCCATTTTACCTACTTTATAGATATATATGGATATATAGATTTTGCTTGTTGCATTTCTCCAAGGGATAATTATAATTTTGGATCGTCGAAAAAATAATAGCTGATAAATATATTTTATATATTTGGATATCACCTATAATTTTCGGCTGCCTACTTAAAAATTTAAAAAAAAAAAAAAAAAAAAAAAAAAAAAAACCTTTCTCCAATTGATTACGATAAATTAGTTTATGACCGAATACACAAATTACTGTGAATTAACGGTCACGTGCCAGTAAACTGAGACAAAACGATATCAAAACACAAACAGATGAAGGTGAAATGGAGCTCAAATGGTGGATTACAGGGGATTTTAGAACATGTAGTTGGAGAGAAAGAAGAAATGTGGAGAAAAGAAAATTTAATAAAGAATGAATCTTATTTCATTTCATGTGTGTACAAAACCATACATAGAAGCACACATGTACACTAATCGCATGTGAGGAAGAGAAGAAAAGTCAATATTTTATATATTTAATGAATTTTTTAACGTAAATATACTTTTTGAGCAAAAATTATTGGGTTCGGCTGAATTCGAATACCGACTTCTAATTCCACCCCTGCAGGCCGGCAATACCCTCTAACTGCTAACTGCTAAGCTAACCTCATTTAACTAACTAACAACTAACCGATACACCTAAAATATAAATACAAGTCTCAATAAAGGACATAATTGATCTTTTTAATTATGGGTTATATAGTTGAGAGTTATTTCATTTCTTGTCCATACTCTAATGGGATGGGAGTATCTAATCTAATTAATAAGGTAAACTTTACATTGGCTTTAAAACCTCAATGATTAACCGGTACATCAGCTCTTGTAATTGAAAAAGAGCTACGGGTTTCAAATTTTATAGGTTAAATTCCAAGACAGAGACTGTTTTTCAATTATTGTGGCTGAAAAATGAATTGCTCGCGCTATTGTTACCTAAAGCTAGGTCATAACAATAGTTACTTTACAATTAGGGGAAGTGCACAGTTAGCCACTAATTAGAGATGTCTTTACTCTTTAGTTACTATTTAAAATGTATTTACTCTTTAGCCAGTGCTTAATAAATTTTTATCTGTCTGGATGAAAATACCCCCCTGTGCTAGACATGGGTGTTGTGTAAATATTAGGGACATGGTGTCCTTAACTTCATGAATGATGTGTAAATAATATTAAGGACAAAGTGTCCTGTCATGTCCTTAACTTCATATGTGCACCGTAAATATTAAGGACATGGCGTCCTTAACTTCATGTGTGCAGCGTAAATGTTAAGGACATAATGTCCTTAACTTGTATGTCACGACCCAATTTCCATTATAGGTCGTGATGGCGCCCAACACCATTGTCAGGCAAACCAACGCGAAAAAATCAATAAGTGTTCATTTTACTTTACCAAGATAAGTACCACAATTTCTAAACTTGAAGTTAAAAACAAGTGATAATCAGTAATGTACCAAAAATAATTATACAATTTTCAAAAGAAATGTCTACTAATGTGTGTGCCAAGACCTGGTGTCACAAGTGCGTGGGCAGCTAGTAGAATATACAAAGGAACAACACTATCCTACTGTCCGAAATAGAGTAGACAGCCAAAAGTAAAGAAAAGACTCCATCGGGCTGCTGAACGGCATAGGAAGGGAGCAGCTCACAGTGGAATCTCGGCCGGATCAAGGATATGCACCAGCCTGGTAACCAGATGTACCTGCTCAGATCCTGTACAATTAAGTAAAGAAGTGTAGTATGAGTACATAAACAATATGTACCCAGTAAGTATCCTGTCTAATCTCGAAGAAGTAGAGACGAGAGGTCGATATGACACTTACTAGGGTCAAATAATATGATAAGTGATATACTAAGCATGAATAGCACAATGATTAACAATATATAGCATGAGGCTATAGGTCCTTTACTAGATGATATCACAGTTAACTATTTACGTTTCAGGGCATATAACAAAGTTCCGATCACAGCAATATACCACGCAATAAGCATACGCAACTAGTGCCGAGGTCGTACGGTCCGGTCCAACATAAAAATAAAGTGTGCACTGCCGGAGGGTCGAACGGCGCGAACCATAGTTGCTTTTATTACCCCGCTCGCGAATCATAAATGCGACGCGGTCAAATGTATTTAAACACAACAACAGGCAGACAAGAATTATGTCAGGAGAGCAATTACTCACGAAAATATCAACTTCTCTTTAAAAGGGCCAAGGAAAATGATGTTCTTCTTATTAGAGTCATTTACCACATTCAACATGATTTAAGAAATCCCCAAATTAATCATAGAGTTACATGAACATCACATAAAACATGCTTTTGGTCCTAAACTATCCGGATTTAAGCATAATAGTGGCTATGCACGGACTCTTGTCACCTAGTACGTACGTAGCCCCCTCATTTAGTGACAAATTATTCAATTATTACACATATGGGGACAATTCCCTCTTACAAGGTTAGATAGGAAACTCACCTCGCTCCAAAGCGTACTTCCAATATCAAGAACGTGCTCAAACCCTCAAATTGGAGCCGCGCGATCCGAAACTAATTAAACGAGGTAGGAACTAGTCAATACAAGCTCAAGAGTACGCATTTTAATTACAAAAGTAATTTCCCAACCCTAAACACAAATTTTCTAAAATCCGACCCCGGGCCCACGTGCCCGGATTCCAGAATTTTTCGAAGAAATTTGTTCTCTATAACCTAAGGATCAATAATATATCATTTCTACTTCATTCCTTAACAAATTTCGTGGTAAAATTTAAGTTTTATCAAAACCCTAGGTTTTGCTCTAACCCCTTGATTTCTCCTAATCCTTGTGTGTTAATCTACCCAAAACTCAAGTATTAATCTTAGAAATAAGTAGGATGAACTTACCTCAAGATGCTAGGCGGAAATCTTCTCCCAAAAGCTCCCAAAATTGCCCAATGGGTGAGTGAAAATTGGTCAAAATGGCTTAGAACCCGTATTAAATGAAGCTCACTGCTTCAGTGATTTCCGCATCTGCGGTCCCGCTTCTGCGCGAGGAAGGTCGCATCTGTGGAATTGGCCAAGCGAGCTGGGACCGCTTCTGCGGTCTTGAAGACGCTTCTGCGGCTTTGGCTTGGCCTGCCTTGGCCGCATCTGCGAGAGGACGACCGCTTCTGCGGTCTCGCACCTGCGGCTGACCAACCGTAGGTGCTGTTATGACAGCAACCTGAAGCTTCGGCTCTTCCCAAATTTTCCAACTTCACTCGAGCCTCGTCCGATTGACGCTCGGGGCTCCCGGGCCCCGCCCGAACATACCAACAAGTTTGAAATCATGAAACGGACTCGCTCAAACCTTCAGAACGCCCGGAACAACGCTAAATCTAAGAATCAGCCCCTAAAACCAATTGAATCAAACATATGAACTTCAAGTTCTTAATTCACTTCTAACGTGCCGAAACGTACTTAAACTACTCGGATTGACACCAAATCTTGCGGGCAAGTCTTAAATATTATTTTAGACCTGTACCGGGCTCCGGAATCAACATACGGGCCCGATACCAATATGATCAAGCATTATCAAATTCCATTAAATCCTTAGAATTTCAGTTTTAGCAATTTCTAACAAAAATTCAGTACTCGGACTAGGGACTTCGAAATTTGTTTCCGTCCGAGACCGTCAAATTACGAGTCCGGGTCCGTTTACTAAAAATATTGACCAAAGTCAAACTTAGCCTTTTAAAAAAATCTTTAAGAATCAAGTGTGCTTATTTCAACCCAAACTCCTCCAAATCCCAAACCAACCATCCCCGCAGGTCGTAAATTAGTTAAGGCAAGCGCGGGAAGTCTTATTTAGGGGAACGGGGTTCTAAAAAGCGAAACGACCAGTCGGGTCGTTATATCCTCCACCTCTTAAACAAACGTTCGTCCTCGAACGGTTTTAGATTCATACCTGAAGTGCTGAATAAGTGTGGATATTTGCTCCGCATGTCCTACTCGGACTCCCATGTCGCCTCCTCGACTGGTTGGCCCCTCCACTGGACCTTTACTGCAGTAACCCTCTTGGACCTCAACTGGCGCTCCTGCCTATCAACAATGGCAGCTGGCTCCTCCTCGTAGCTCAATCTCTCGTCTAGCTGAATAGTGTTGAAATCTAGCACATGGGACCAGTTGGTGTGATACCTCCGAAGCATAGACACGTGAAAAACCGGATGGACTCCCGATAGCTGGGAGGTAAAGCAAGCTCATATGCCACCTCCCCAACTCGCTTCAACACCTCAAATGGGCCAATAAACCTTGGGCTCAACTTGCCCTTCTTCCCGAACCTCATGACACCCTTCATCGGCGAGACTTTCAGGAGAACCTTCTCGCCGACCATGAATGATAGATCACGCGCCTTCTGATCCGCGTAACTCTTCTGTCTGGACTGTGCCATGCGAAGTCTTTCTTGAATTAGCTTCACCTTCTCCAAGGCATCTTTCACCAGATCTGTACCATACAACTTAGCCTCTCCGGGCTCAAACCACCCGATCGGAGAACGACATCGCCGACCGTATAAAGCCTCATATTGGGCCATCTCAATGCTGGACTGATAACTATTGTTGTAAGCAAATTCGGCCAAAGGCAGGAACTGATCCCACTATCCTCCAAAGTCAATCACACATGCCCTAAGCATATCCTCCAGAATCTGAATTGTCCGCTCTGACTGCCCGTCGGTCTGAGGGTGAAATACTGTGCTAAGCTCCATGCGGGTCCCCAACTCACTCTGAACGGCTCTCCAGAAATGGGAAGTGAACTGAGGGCCTCTATCTGATATGATGGAAATAGGCACACCGTGCAACCGGACTATCTCCCGAATGTAAATCTGAGCTAACCTCTCTGAAGAGTAAGTAGTCACAATCGGAATAAAGTGTGCCGACTTGGCCAACCTGTCAACAATGACCCACACTGCATCAAATTTCCGCAAGGTCCGGGGCAATCCCATTACGATGTCCATAGTGATGCGCTCCCACTTCCACTCAGGATTGGGCATCTGCTAAAGTAGGCCGCCTGGCCTCTGGTGCTCATACTTAACCTGCTGGCAATTCAAACACTTCGCCACTATGTCCTTCTTCATTCGTCGCCACCAATAATGTTGTCTCAGGTCACGATACATCTTCGTAGCACCTGGGTGTATAGAATACTGCGAACTATGTGCCTCCGCTAGAATCCTCTCCCTCAAGCCATCGACATTAGGAACACATAGGCGACCCTGGAGTCGCAGGACACCATCCTCGCCAATAGAAACCTCCTTGGCACTACCCTGTAGCACCGTATCTTTGAGAACTGTCAAATGCGAATCATCGAACAGCCGGGCCATGATCTCCCCCAATAATGAAGACTGGGCAACAACACAAGCAAGGACTCGGCTGGGCTCTGAAATACCCAACCTCACAAGTCTGTTAGCCAAGGACTGAATGTCCAAAGCTAGTGGCCTCTCCTCCGTTGGAATGAATGCCAAGCTACCCATACTCTCTGCCTTCCTGCTTAAGGCATCCACGACCACATTTGCCTTGCCCGCATGATAAAGAATGGTGATGTCATAATCCTTCAGTAACTCAAGCCATCTACGCTGCCTCAAATTGAGATCTACTTGAAAAGATGCTGCAAGCTGCGATGATCAATATAAACCTCAAATGACGCCCCATACAGATAATGCCTCCATATCTTAAGAGCATGAACAATCGCCGCCAACTCCAGATCATGCACAGGATAATTTTTCTCATGAATCTTCAACTGACGGGAGGCATATGCAATAACTCGCCCCTCCTGCATCAATACACAACCCAAGCCAACGCGTGAAGCATCGCAATATACTGTATACATCCCTGAACCAGAAGGCAACACAAAAACTGGTGCTGTAGTCAAAGCTGTCTTGAGCTTCTGAAAGCTCGCCTCACAATCATCGGACCAACGGAAAGGAGCACCCTTCTGGGTCAATCTGGTCAGAGGTGATGCAATAGATGAAAAGCCCTGCACGAATCGCCTGTAATAACCTGCTAACCCAGGAAACTCCTAATCTCGGTCACTGAAGTAGGACGTGGCCAACTCTGAACTGCCCCAATCTTCTTAGGATCCACCTTAATACCCTCTCCTAACACAATATGCCCCAAGAATGCCACTGACTCTAGCCAGAACTCACACATGGAGAACTTAGCATATAGCTTCTCCTCTCGCAAGGTCTGAAGCACTACTCTCAAATGCTGCTCGTGCTCCCCCAGCCTACGGGAGTATATCAAGATGTCGTCAATGAAGACGGTGACAAAGGAATCAATACAAGGCCTGAACACTCTGTTCATCAAGTCAATAACTGCTGCTGTGGCATTAGTCAAGACAAAGGACATCACCAGAAACTCATAATGGCCATATCTCGTCCGAAATGCAGTCTTCGGAACATCCGAGTCCCGAATCTTCAACTGATGGTACCCTGACCTCAAGTCGATCTTAGAGAACACCCTAGCACCCTGCAACTGGTCGAAAAAATCATCAATGCGCGGAAACGGGTACTTATTCTTGATGGTAACCTTGTTCAACTGGAGGTAGTCAATGCACATCCGCATAGTCCCATCCTTCTTCTTCACAAATAACACTGGTGCACCCCAAGGTGATACACTGGGCCTAACAAACCCCTTTGCTAGCAAATCCTCAAGCTGCTCCTTCAACACCTTCAACTCTTTCGGAGCCATACGGTACGGTGGAATAGATATAGGCTGGGTGCCTGGAGCCAAATCAATACAGAAATCAATATCGCGATCCGGTGGCATGCCAGGAAGATCAGAAGGAAACACATCGGCGAACTCCCGGACCACTAGAACTGAATCAATCGTCGGAGACTCTGCAGTGGTGTCCTGAACATAAGCTAGATAAGCCAAACACCCCTTCTCGACCATATGCCGAGCCTTCAGGAAAGAGATAACCCGACTAGATCGACCAAGGGTGGACACATCAACACCAACCCAAGCACCCAGGAGCAATAAACAGAAAACGAGCAAACAGGACGGCGTGGTATGCGGATAACCAATCCATGCCCAGAATGACCTTAAAATCAATCATATCAAGCAACAGGAGATCTGCTCTAGTCTCAAAACCACAGAAAGGTGAACCGACACAGGAGTCGTAAGATCCGATCCACTACAAACAGAAANTCCACTGGAAGAACCCTGAATAGCTGGCGGGCGATAAGAACTCTCTGGTATGGCGCTGAAATAGGGGCGCGCTGGAGCACCCTGGGCAGGTGGTGGTGCTTGATGTGGGGGCCTACTGGTCTGACCCCACCCAAACTGACCTCTACCCCTAGCCGGGGCACCTCCGAACTCTCCGGAGAATCTAGCCCTCTTGTCCTGCTGCACCTGCTCCCTACCCCTCAGACGGTAGCCCTCGATCCTCCGAGCAATCTCCACCACTAGTTGATAAGGAGTACCCATCTCCATCTCTCGGGCCATGTTGGCCCTAATGCCAGAATGCAACCCTGCAACAAACCTCCGCACCCTCTCCGTATCAGTGGCAAGTATCATCAAATCATGGCGGGATAACTCAAAAAATCTCGCCTCGTAGTCGGTCACCGACATCTGACCCTGCTCAAGCTGCTCAAACTAATACCGTAGCTCCTCCCTCTCAGAGGGTGGGATATACCTGTCCAGAAATAACTGTGTGAACTCACTCCAAGTTATAGGAGGAGAACCTGCTGGCCTGCCAAGAACATACGACTGCCACCATCTACGAGCCCTGCCCTCCAGCTGGAAAGTAGTGAAGTCAACCCCATGCGACTCCAATATCCTCATGTTGTGCAGTCTGTCCCTGCACCTATCAATGAAGTCCTGGGCATCCTCATGACGCTCCCCTCCGAAGATAGGAGGGTGTAGCCTGGTCCATCTGTCTAATAACTTCTGCGGATCTCCATCCTCAACTGGTTTGGGCTCGGGCTCCACTGCAGCGACTGGCTGAGCCCCGTCCGCGGGTGGTGCACCTGGAGTCTGATACACTGCAGCTGCATGACCAGGAGCTTGAGTAGTAGGGGTCTGTGCTCCCCCTCCCGCCTGAGATGTAGCTGGATCCGCTGGAAATAAACCAGCCTGTCATGGTGTCCATGAACCGCAGCATACGGCCCATGACCTCTTGAAAACCCGATGCTGTAATAAAGTCTGCCAGGGTGGGCTCTGCTACGGGCACCTCGCCTTGCTCCTCGATGATAGGATCTCCCGTAGGATCTGTTGGTGGTGCTACAGGTACAGCTCTGGGACGCTCTCGTCCCCTACCTCGGGCCGGTGCCCTCCCCCGGCCTCTGCCTCGGCCTCTAGCAACGGGGGGAGCAGCCCCTCCCGGGTCGGGAACATCTGCCGTGCGTGTCCTCACCATCTGAGAGAGAATAGAAGAGAGAAGTTTAGTGTACCATCCACTGCACGATAGGAAATGAATAAAGAATAGTTTCCTAACACCCTATAGCCTCTCGAAGATAAATACAGACGTCTCTATACCGATACGCAAGACTCTATTAGGTTTGCCCATGACTTGTGAGACCTACGGGAACCTAGTTCTCTGATACCATATTGTCACGACCCAATTTCCATTATAGGTCATGATGGCGCCCAACACCATTGTTAGGCAAGCCAACGCGGAAAGATCAATAAGTGTTCATTTTACTTTACCAAGATAAGTACCACAATTTCTAAACTTGAAGTTAAAAACAAGTGATAATCAGTAATGTACCAAAACTAAATATACAATTCCCAAAAGAAATGTCTACTAATGTGTGTGCCAAGACCTGGTATCACGAGTGCGTGGGCAGCTAGTAAAATATACAAAGGAACAACACTATCCTACTGTCCGAAATAGAGTAGACAGCCAAAAGTAAAGAAAAGACTCCATTGGGCTGCTGAACGGCATTGGAAGGGAGCAGCTCACCGTGGAATCTCGGCCGGATCAAGGGTATGTACCAGCCTGGTAACCAGATGTACCTGCCTCAGATCCTGTACAATTAAGTACAGAAGTGTAGTATGAGTACATAAACAACATGTACCCAGTAAGTATCCTGTCTAATCTCGAAGAAGTAGAGACGAGAGGTCGATATGACACTTACTAGGGTCAAATAATATGATAAGTGATACACTAAGCATGAATAGCACAATGATTAACAATATACAGCATGAGGCAATAGTTCCTTTACTAGATGATATCACAGTTAACCATTTACATTTCAGGGCATATAACAAAGTTCCGATCACAACAATATATCACACAATAAGCATATGCAAGTAGTGCCGAGGTCGTACGGTCCGATCCAACATAAAAATAAAGTGTGCACTACCGGAGGCTCGAACGGCGAGAACCATAGATGCATCTATTACCCCGCTCGCGAATCATACATGCGACGCGGTCAAATGTATTTAAACACAACAACAGGCAGACAAGAATATATGTCAGGAGAGCAATTACTCACAAAAATATCAACTTCTCTTTAAAAGGGCCAAGGAAAATGATGTTCTTCTTATTAGAGCCATTTACCACATTCAACATGATTTAAGAAATCCCCAAATTAATCATAGAGTTACATGGACATCACATAAAGCATGCTTTTGGGTCCTAAACTACCCGGACTTAAGCATAATAGTGGCTACGCACGGACTCTCGTCAACTAGTACGTACGTAGCCCCCTCATTTAGTGGTAAATTATTCAATTATTACACCTATGGGGACAATTCCCTCTTACAAGGTTAGATAGGAGACTCACCTCGCTCCAAAGCGTACTTCTAATATCACGAACGTGCTCAAACCCTCAAATTTGGAGCCGCGCGAGCCGAAACTAATTAAACAAGGTAGGAACTAGTCAATACAAGCTCAAGAGTATGCATTTTAATTACTAAAGTAATTTCCCAACCCTAAACAGAAGTTTCCTAAAATCCGACCCCCGGCCCACGTGCCCGGATTCCGGAACTTTCCGAAGAAAGTTGTTCTCTATAACCTAAGGATCAATAACATATTCTACTACATTCCTTAACAAATTTCGTGGTAAAATCTAAGTTTTATCAAAACCCTAACCCCTTGATTTCTCCTTATCCTTGTGTGTTAATCTACCCAAAACTCAAGTATTAATCTTAGAAATAAGGAGGATGAACTTACCTCTAGATGCTAGGTGGAAATCTTCTCCCAAAAGCTCCCAAAATCTCCCAATGGGTCAGTGAAAATTGGTCAAAATGGCTTAGAACCCGTATTAAATGAAGCTCACTACTTCAGTGATTTCAGCATCTGCGTTCCCGCTTCTGCGCGAGGAAGGCCGCATCTGCAGAATTTGCCAAGCGAGCTGGGACCGCTTCTGTGGTCTTGAAGACGCTTCTGCGCAGCCGCTTCTGCGGCTAAGGAGCCGCTTCTGCGGCTTTGGCTTGGCCAGCCTTGGCCGCATCTGCGAGAGGACGACCGCTTCTGCGGTTTCGCACCTGTGGCTGACCAACCGCAGGTGCTGTTATGACAGCAACCTGAAGCTTCAGCTCTTCCCAAATTTTCCATCTTCACTCGAGCCTCGTCCGATTGACGCTCGGGGCTCCCGGGCTCCGCCCGAACATACCAACAAGTTTGAAATCATGAAACTCGCTCGAACCTTCAGAACGCCCGAAACAACGCTAAATCTAAGAATCACCCTCTAAAACCAATTGAATCAAACTTATGAACTTCAAGTTCTTAATTCACTTCTAACGTGCCGAAACGTACTTAAACTACTCGGATTGACACCAAATCTTGCGGGCAAGTCTTAAATGTTATTTTAGACCTGTACCGGACTCCGGAATCAACATACGGGCCCGATACCAATATGATCAGGCATTATCAAATTCAATTAAATCCGTAGAATTTCAGTTTTAACAATTTCTAACAAAAATTCATTCACGAGTCCGGGTCCGTTTACTAAAAATATTGACCAAAGTCAAACTTAGCCTTTTAAGAAAATCTTTAAGAATCAAGTGTGCTTATTTCAACCCCAACTCCTCCAAATCCCAAAGCAACCATCCCCGCAGGTCGTAAATTAGTTAAGGCAAGCGCGAGAAGTCTTATTTAGGGGAACGGGGTTCTAAAAAGCGAAACGACCAGTCGGGTCGTTACATTGTATTTGCACCTTTTGCTGTTAAACTTTAGGACCTCATGTCCTTAACTTTATGAGTGTTGTGTAAATATTAAGGACATGGTGTCCTTAACTTCATGATTCCTGTGTAAATATTAAGGACAAAGTATCCTGTCAAGTCCTTAACCTCATATGTGCAGTGTAAATATTAAGGGCATGGCGTCCTTAACTTCATATGTGCAGTGTAAATGTTCAGGACACCATGTCCTTAATATTTATACAGCACTCATGAAGAAAGGGTAAAAACCTCTTTTCGTATTTATTTTAATAGAGTAGTGACTATTTTTGCTCAACATTAAAAATACTAGATAAAAACTAAATACTATGTTAAAAAGTGGCTATCCCACGCTATTTCTACACAATTAGGAAGCCTTAAAAGTGATTAGTTATAAATTTTGTCCCACAGGCATGACTTTAACGCCTAAGGAAATTGGTCAAATCTGAAGCCCGCCTTCAAAGATGTTAAAAAAGCCCTAGCTTATTTGATTCTCCAATAAGAAGGGAACACACAATATAATTAAATTGATAAATTGTGACACAGTAACAGGATTTATTTTTTAAATGGTTTTAGGTACATAACCAAAATAGACAACTGATCAGATCATCAATCAACAGTCTTCTTTTTTCTTTCTTTTCACAACCACCCTGATTTAATTTACTAAGTTTGCACCGTGACAAAAGTTGAAGTGTAGCCACTTATATTATTACTATAACTATTCATCAAGATTCATCATATATTTCTCCATCATCCTCTAGTTATTCTTAGTGTGATATTGGAAAATCTAATTGCTGTTACTCGTGCATAAAAGGTAGACTTGCATATTCGTTCATAGGTCAAATCGGATATATATAATTATTGAAATAATTGTTGGAGACTCAAATTATGATATGCAAATTGCAAGCATGATAACTTATATGTTATTCTATATCTTCATGAATCTAGAAACTTTTACTTGCATTGTATCACTGATTTACGTACCAGAACTAATACATTCGAGATTATGAGGATTATACATAAAAGATCCTTTCTTGGCTCTCTCTTTAGCAGGGCGCTCAAACATATGTGAGGCCTAAAGCTAAAGTTTAATATGAGGTATAAAGTTTTAAAAAAAATATTATAAGATATTTTTTTTATTTGAAGTCTATTCTTCTAACTTTTTGAGATACAAAGTTGTTAATAATCTTTTTTGTTAATTGATTTTCTCTAATAATTCTTTTTTAATTGATAATATAGCCAACTTATTTAATCTTTCTTGAGATATTGTTGATCTTAGATAAGATTTTACAGAACAATGAAGTATAGAACTATTGGAAGCTTAAAAGTATTGTTGAACACTTGAACTAATAAAATATTAGAGAAATAAGGTGAGTTAGAATATAAAAAAGAAAGATAGAAAATATGTAGGGGTTCCTAAAATATGAAAAGATAGGGAAAAAGAAAGATTAAATTGGACAAGTTAAGGAAGAGAGAGTAAATTTTTTAATGAAGGAGTGAAAAGTGAAAAACTGAAAAGTTGGAAAAACTATTCATATCCATTTTAAGTAAGTCAAATTATTATTTCATTTATATATCTAAAAAGTTTTCTTTCTTTTATATTAAAGACTCTAATTTTCTATTAAACGTACAAAATATTATTTTTTAAATAGCTATAAACCTATTATTTTTATGAAATGGTGCCCCCCAAATTAGGGGACCTAAGGCACAAGCCTTACTATTTAGTAAAAATTGCATGGGGCGTCCTGTTTGGTCGCCCCCATTTAACCTATACCTATATTTTTAAATTATTTAACCTATACCCTAATTTTGACAACTTCAGATCCTGCGACATATGCGCTCCTTTCTTCCTCCTCTTCTTTTCCTCTTCTTCTTCTTTTCTCTCTCAAACATGTTATCCTGTAAGTTACACATGTTATCGTTTCTAGAAATTGGACAAAACGACAAATCAAGAAGAAAGAAAGACTTGCCACTGACTTTCAAACATTAATACATCCCAACACAAAGTACGTAAATAATAAAACAAGACTTTATTGTCAAAACTCGAAGAAGCATCAACTGAAGTTTGGGACTGCAGGGCCAAACTTCAGACATTACCAGGTTAAATTTTGTCTGAAGTTTGCAACTATCATGCCAGAAAAAATCGGCTGAAGTCCAAATATAACAAGTTGATTTTGTCTGAAGTTTGAACTACAAACTAAAGAACTTCAGACTAATTTGTCTGAAGTTTGCACTACAAACTGAAGAACTTCAGACTAATTTGTCTGAAGTTTTTACTACGAACTGAAGTTTTTGATTGCTTTTGCAAGTCAGGCCAAACTTCAGACGAAAATATCTGAAGTTTTACTTGGATAAGGCCACACTTCAGGCAAAAAATTCTAAAGTTCAAACTTCAGACATAAATTCTTGCTACTTCAGCCCCCGTATGTCTGAAGTTACCCGGATGGATACGCTTGCAATTTTTTTTGCAAAGCGAGTATAAGTTAAATTGTGATCCAAAAACTGGGTATAGATGCAAATCCCCCTGCTATTCATAACGTTGGACCCGGCCATGCTCTTTAGCCCTATGTCTTTTATCCCTTGGAGGTCATCCTCCACTAATAGGTTTTTTTGAAAAACTCTATTTATAATTGTGAAGGTGGAAACAAACAAATAAATAAATATATAAATAAAAATAAATAAATAAATAAATATATAAATAGTCAAACCGTATCTGCTATACTCCTACCTAATTACTGATATTTATGAGTAGGGTCATGACAACACTTCACTCTTAACTCCAATCAGATTGGGGTTGTCGCTAAAACTAAGCAAATCTAGGTTTGATTCCTATGAAGGAAAATATACCTTGGTGATTTTATTTTTTTTGATATATAATTGAATTAAATATTTCAAAAAATATTTTCCTTATGGATCTATTTTCTTTCTAATTTTTGGAAAAAATTTCCCTAGCAAAAAATATTTCTTAAAACTCTCCACCTAATAGTTTGAACTCTCCCCCACTTACCCCCGCCTCCACACCCCTCCCCTCCCCCCTACCCCCCCTCCCCCCTCCCCCCTCCCCCCACACCCAAATCCCACCGCCCCATCCCCCAAAATCCCCGTAAGCAAGTAAGAAAAAGAAGTAAAATGTCAAAGGACTGTCGATAAGAGCTGTGGGAGTCACTATCCCAACTTACCTTTGATCTATTTGAGCGAGAATCCTTAAATGATAAAATTAGGTTGTTTACAAACATATATTGCATTCATTTTCTGGATGCAAATGCTGTAATGCTTTATTATTTTCACCTAACAATAGTCAGTGGTGGTTGCACACTTCCACTTGCTGTTTATGTATTAAATTTGAGTAAGAAGATCGCTATCAGACAAGTAGGAAAACAGACTTAAAAAAAGAAGATACTGAGCTGCAAATGTAGACAGCTAGCTAAAACCTGAATGCCTATCAACAAATCCTTATGTCCAGACATACCCGATTTTACTATTTGATCGAGACAAGAGAGTTGCATTGAGGGTCAGCCTCGTAGTGGATCGAATCGAAACACGAGGACAAGGTACCGAGTTCGAGAATCGAGGTGCCTGCCGAGATCGAGGCCGGCAGCGATCGAAACCAAACAGGGCAGACTTCGAGCAAAGCACAATAACAGGAAAGCAAGATATCCGCGACCAATCGAAGATCATGGCGGGAATCTCGGAACGGATCAAATCAAAGGCAGTTATACAGGCTAATCATAGGATTTACTTCCGTAATTAGAATTGTACCATAGATAGGATTCATCTACTATATAAAGAGGGTCCTAATCATTTTTTAAGCACCTTATACTCTGAAATATCAAAGCAATATAACGCCTTTTCTATAGTTCATATTCTTGTTCATTGTTCATCATCTTGTTATATTTTAACTGTTCTTGCACAAATTAGCTCGCGGGCTGAATTCCGTTCAAACACTGGTTTGCTTTATATTACTGTTAATTTCTATTATTACTCTTTACATTTATCAATTGGTATTAGGTGAAATCACGCGTCCTTAAAACCACATTATAAGTTTAATTGTTATCCAATAATAAGGGTAATCAGTTTGGCGCCCACCGTGGGGATAAGGATAATAGTGATTGCCTGGTACTAATTCTCGTAACACACACTACTTTACTCTTGTTCGCGTGAGTGTTTTTGATTTCAGGATCAACATGTCTAACTCGCAAGCAGTACCCACTCACGCCGATGACGGCCTCGATTTCCATGGAGAAAACAATAATGTAGCCGCCCCAGGGATCGAAATGCCTCAAGCTAGCCACGAGGGAGTATTGATCGCAGACCCCGTCGATGACAGTTCGCACGTCGCCCTAAATGCAAATCTGGGCGTCGACCCTAGAAATAGTGTCCGCAGAGATGCCCGAGCAGCCGATCAGAACGTACAGAGTGGTGGAGAAGGCAGAATTAGCCTTATAATGATATTCGGAATGTTGCAGACTCAAAAAGCTGCGATAGCCCAACTCCAAAATCAGAATCGAGCACCAAGCAAAATTGAGCTCGAAACATCACAGCAAGTTGCTCATAGAATTGAACCTGTACCGGAGAAATCGAACGCCAATGAATCGGGGACTGATCCCGCCATTTTGAAGATGCTCGAGGAGCTCATTAAGCGGATCGAATCAGGTGAAGGAAAAATCGAGGGTAATAACAAAAAAGTAGAAACGTACAACTCACGGTTGACCAAATACCGGGGGCACCCCCGATTCTAAAGGGTTTGGATTCGAAGAAGTTCGTGCAGAAGCCTTTCCCTTTAAGTGCGGCTCCGAAGACCATTCCTAAGAAATTCCATATGCCAGAAATCCCCAAATACAACGGGACCACCGACCCTAATGAGCACGTCACTTCTTACACATGTGCAATAAAGGGGAATAACTTAGATGATGATGAGATTGAATCCGTTCTGTTGAAGAAATTTGGAGAAACTTTATCGAAGGGTGCTATGATATGGTATCATAACTTACCGTCCAACTCTATTGATTCGTTTGTTTTGCTCGCAGATTCTTTTGTGAAAGCCCACGCCGGAGCCATTAAAGTTGCAACAAGGAAATCGGACCTCTTCAAGGTAAGACAAAAGGATAACGAGATGCTCAGGGAATTTGTATCTCGGTTCCAAACGGAGAAAATGGACTTGCCTCCAGTCACCGATGACTGGGCTATTCAAGCTTTTACACAAGGTCTCAACGCTCGGAGCTCCATAGCTTTACAATAGTTGAAGCAAAATTTGATCAAATATCCAGCTGCCACTTGGGCCGATGTACACAATCGGTATTAGTCAAAGATTAGGGTCGAAGATGATCAACTGGGAACTCCAATTGGTTTGATTTATCCCAACAGGCCCGTGGACAGAGTTAAAAGGGGCGTTGATCGGGAACCACGATCGAATAGAGATAGATGCCAGCCATACAGTGGATATCGGAGAAATAACGGGCCTGGAGGCAACCCCATACAGAATAATAGAAAAGAATGATCGGGGACAGAGTTCCCGATCATTTTTTAAGCAAAAGTGGTTTCGATAGGGATGCCGGATCCAAAGAATCACCTCGACTGTCAGAATATAACTTCAGCATCGATGCATCAGGTATTGTATCAGCCATTGGTCGGATTAAGGATACTAGATGGCCCAGACCCTTACAGACCGGTCCAGCTAAAAGGAACCCTAATCAAATGTGCAAATACCATGGTACCCATGGTCATAGAACCAAAGACTGCAGATAGTTGAGGGAGGAGGTAGCTCGTCTATTCAACGAGGGTCACCTTCGAGAATTCTTAAGTGATCAGGCCATGAATCACTTCAAAAACAGAGATTCGAACAGGCAGAACGAGCAGGAAGACCCACAACACGTAATTCATATGATTGTTGGTGGGACCGATATCCCTCAAGGACCTATATTCAAAACACACCAAAGTGAAAATCACGAGGGAAAAACGAACTCGGGACTACTTGCTAGAAGAAACCTTGTCTTTTAAAGATGAGGACGCAGAAGGGATCGAACAAACTCACAATGATGCACTGGTAATATCTATTCCTTATGAATAAAATTCGAGTTAAACGTGTGTTGATTGATCCAGGTAGCTCGGCAACATTATTCGATCAAGGATCGTAAAGCAACTCGGCCTCCAAGATCAGATCGTGCGCACAGCTTGGGTACTTAACGGCTTCAACATGGCAAGTGAAACCACCAAATGGGAAGTCATTTTACCAGTAAACGTGGCCGGGACTATCCAGGAAACAAAGTTCCATGTGATCGAAGGCGACATGAGGTACAACGCGCTGCTCGGATGGCATTGGATTCATAATATGAGAGCAGTGCCCTTGATGCTTCACCAAGTCTTGAAATTCCCAACATCAGAAGGAATCAAAACAGTGTTCGGTGAACAACCCGCCGCCAAGAAAATGTTCGCAATCGATGAGGTAATGCCAGTATCGGAGCTATCATAAAAAAAGGGATCGGAATTAAACGGAAAACAAGAAGTCAAATAGCAACCACAGCCGCCGGCCTCGGCCCGATCAAAGGAGCGGGAAACCTTCTAGGATGATGATTATATGATACCTCGAACCTTCGTAATCCCCGATGATTCCGATGCAACAAAGTCAACGTCGAAGAGCTGGAACAAGTCACACTGATCGAGCATCTGCTCGATCGAAAAGTATACCTGGGAACCGGGTTAACTTTCGAGCTCAGGGAAAAACTCGTTCAATTCCTTTTAAATAACATGGATTGTTTTGCTTGGTCCCACTTAGATATGACAGGGATCCCACCGGAGATCACTACGCATCGACAAAGCTTGAACCCGAAGTTCCGCTCGGTGAAACAAAAGAAAAGACCTCCGTTCGAGGTAAAACATGCATTCATTAAGGATGAGGTAAAAAACTTCTCAATATAGGATCTATTCGGGAAGTAAAATATCCCGAATGGTTAGCAAACATAGTTATAGTCCCTAAAAGGGGAAAAACATAGAATGTGCATAGACCATAAGGATTTAAACAAGGTATACCCTAAAGATTCTTTTCCTTTGCCGAATATCGATCGCATGATTGATGCCATGGCCGGCCACGAGATCCTTAGTTTTCTCGATGCCTACTCCGGGTATAAGAGAATACAGATGAACCCGGAGGATCAGGAAAAGACTTTGTTCATCAGTAAGTACGACACCTATTGCTATAATGGAATGTCGTTTGGACTAAAAAATGCAGTGCTACTTATCAACGCCTAGTAAATCGAATGGGTAAATCAATGAAGGTTTATATTGATGATATGCTTGTTAAGTACCTCCGAGCAGAGGACTATTTGAAACATTTGCAGGAGACCTTCGACATACTGAGAAAGTATAACATGAAGCTTAACCCGGAGAAATGTGCATTCGGGGTCGGCTCTGGAAAGTTCCTCAGCTTTATGGTATCAAATCGGGGGATCGAAATCAACCCCGATAAAATCAAGGCAATCGAAGACGTCACAGTTGTTGACAATGTCAAAGTTGTACAAAGGTTAACAGGACGCATAGCCGCCCTGCGTCAATTTATTTCGAGGTCCTCAGATAGGAGCCACCGATTCTTCTCACTGCTTAAGAAAAAGAGCAATTTCACATGGACCCCGGAATGTCAACAAGCTTTGGAAGAACTCAAACGATACCTATTGAGCCCGCCATTGCTTCACACCCCAAAAGCGGACAAGCAACTTTACTTGTACTTAGTGGTCTCGGAGATAGCGGTAAGTGGGGTCTTAGTTCGAGAAAATCAAGGTACACAATTTCCTGTCTATTATGTTAGTAGAACCTTAGGTGAAGCCGAGACCCAGTAGCCACACTTAGAAAAATTAGCGCTTTCTTTAATAAGCGCCTCTAGGAAATTCAAACCATATTTTCAATATCACCCAACTTGTGTTGTAACCACCTATCCCTTTCGCAATATTTTGCACAAACCCGAACTCTCGGGCGGATTGGCCAAATGGGCCTTCGAGATCAGCGGGTACGATATCGAGTATCAACCTCGAACGACCATCAAGTCTCGAATCATGGCAGACTTCGTGGACGACTTCACGCCAGCCCTTCACGGACGGAGCTTCGAACGTGAAGGGGTCCGGGCTAGGCATCATTTTGAAGCCACCCACAGGTAATACGGTTAGACAGTCTATCAAAACTTCAAAATTAACTAACAATGAGGCCGTGTATGAGGCCATGATTGTAGGTCTCGAGCTAGCTAACAGCTTGGGAGCGAAGGTCATCGAGGCCAAGTGCGACTCCAAACTCTTGGTAAATCAAGTCAACATAATGTTCAAGGTTCGAGAAAATCGAATGCAGAGATACTTGGACAAATTGCAAGTGTCTCTACATTGATTTAAAGAATGGACCCTACAACACGTACCTCAAGAACAAAATAGTGAGGCCGATGCCCTTGCATAATTGGGATCGTCGATAGAAGATGATGAGCTTAGCTCGCAGACTGTCGTACAACTTTCAAGGTCAGTAATCGAAGAAGGACACGCCGAGATAAACTCCACAAGTTTAACCTGGGGTTGGAGGAATATGTACATCGGATATCTAAAGAATGGGAAGCTTCCATCGGATCCTAAAGAATCAAGGGCTCTACGCACTAAGGCTGCATGGTTCACTTTGGCGAAGGATGGAACATTGTATAGGAGAACGTTCGACGAACCGTGAGAAAAATGTTTAGGACCAGGAGACAACGATTACATTCTACGAGAAATTCACGAGGGCACTTGTGGAAACCATTCCGGTGCCGAGTCATTGGTTCACAAAGTCATCGGAGTAGGATACTATTGGGCCGATATGGAAAAAAACACTAAAGAATTTGTTCAAAAAATGTGACAAATGTCAAAGGTATGTGCCGATGATCCACCAGCCCGGAGAGCAACTTCACTCAGTCCTATCCCCATGGCCGTTCATCAAATGGGGGATGTATATCGTCGGCCCTCTACCATCGGCCCCGGGTAAAGCTAAATCCATTTTGTTTATGACTGACATTTTTCTAAGTGGGTTGAAGCACAGGCATTCAAGAAAGTCAGAGAAAAAGAAGTTATAGACTTCATTTGGGATCACATTATATGCCGATTCAGAATGCCTGCCGAGATCGTATGGGACAATGGAAAGCAATTCGTTGGCAGCAAAGTGACGAAGTTTTTCGAAGATCACAAAATAAAGAGGATCCTGTCAACACCGTATCATGGTAGTGGGAACGGAAAGGCCGAATCGACAAACAAGACCGTCATCCAAAATCCGAAGAAAAGATTAAACAAAGCCAAAGGAAAATATAGAGAAGTATTGCCCGAGGTCCTTTGGGTGTATCGAACAACGTCGAAACCCAATATGCGGGCGACACCATTTTCTTTAGTCTACGGTGTTGAAGCTCTGATCCCGGTCGAAGTTGGGGTACCTAGCTTCATGTTTCGGTATGAAACGGAAGAGTCAAACCACGAGGCTATGAATGCGAGCCTCGAATTGCTATATGAAAGGCGAGAAGCCTCCCTCGTTCGATTGGCCGCCCAAAAACAAGCGAATCGAGAGGTATTACAACCGAAGAGCCAATCTTCGACACTTTAAAATCGGGGACTTAGTTCTGAGAAAGGACACCATTAATACTCGGGACCCAAATGAAGGAAAACTTGGCCCGAACTGGGAAGGACCGTATTAGGTCCTCGATATCGTCAGAAAAGGATCCTACAAACTTTGCACGATGGACAGCGAGCAATTACCAAACAAAATTGGAGCATATCACTCCTCAAACGATATTACTGCAAAGGTACGACCCTCTCCATTTTCATTTGTATTTTATACTAACCAGTTGCAAGTGTCCGATCGAAGACATCGAGGAACTATCCAACACAAAGTCCTTAGGTTTTAATGCACGCGTTGCACTATTTTTCCGTTGGACCGGTTTTGGTCCCAAGTGGGTTTTTCCGACGAGGTTTTTAACGAGGCAACCATTATTTGTGCTACCTTGAGGCAATTCAATAGTATCCGAGGCTTCTTTACAATCAACCTCGAATACTGGGGGGCATCACCCTCGGATGTTAACTTTGTGACAAGGAAGGTACTTCGTGTCAACAAGGTCTCGATAGGTAAAACTTTGTAAGGGGCAAACGGTCAAACAAACCGTGCCCATGTAGATTACTCGAGCCCTAAAGACAAACAAGTACACATGTATAATCTAGTGAGAGAAGTATTTTTCCTTGCCAAATATTTCATGCCTTAGAGAAAATTTTACTCTACAATTTCTTACTTTTTGTCTGTTGTGGAAACAGACTTAAGGGCCAATCACAACTAAAGTTCGAAAAACTTACCCCGTACTCGGGGACTGCCGTCCGAAAAGTCGATGTTATCGAACTACTAAAATCTCGAGATCATAAGACCTTAAAAAGGCAACCCTCATTTTTATAGGCCACGGCCACCCCACTCGGGGACAGACACTTCGAACAAGTTTGAAGTATAATCGGGAAACAAGCTCGAGAGGCAAATCCCAAGTCAAAGGCTACGGCCAAACCAACACAGCTCGAAGACGTCCGAATTTTGTAATAAAATAGGCCTTCAAATATTTTCATAAAACCAGTTTAAAAGGCTACCCTCGGCAAATTTATAAAGGGTTTCGATCACACCAACCCTCAAAAACCCTAAGGGTTACCGAATTGTCCGAACTACCGAACCCTCAATAACCCTAAGGGCCATTTTATTTTTGAGTTCGAGAAGTCAACCTCACTCAACCAAAACCTAAGGTCATCATATTTCGAGTTCGAACAAATACTCACTCGATTATAAAGACTACATTAGTCCGACTTCGACCAAATTTCCTAAGCATTGTACTCATGAACAAGGCATGAACGAAACAGAATTTTCACAAGGTAGAAATTGAAATAAAGACAAGTCAAAAAACAAAGAGATTTTTTCTACATATGAAAATATTTACAAGGACCGATCAGGGTCCTACACAAAAATTCAAAAAAGAAAAATCCTAAGTGCCTAATTTTCCTCGGGAGCTACATCCTCGCCATCAGGATCTCCTCCACTCTCAGATCCACTCATGCTCCCGACATCATCATCATCAGAAGAAAGCAACATTCTAGCTTCGGCCTCAAGCTCCTTCTCATTCTCGATCTCGATAGCAAGGTTAAAGCCACGAGCATGAATCTCCTCAAGAGTCTCTCTTCGAGACTGGCACTTGGAAAGCTGGGCGGCCCAGTATGCTCGAGTCTGAGCAGTATCAGTAACTTCCTTTGCTCGAGCTTGAGTGGCTTCGGCATCGGACCAATAAACAGTCGTGATTGCCTCAGTATCGGCCTTATCCTTTTCAGCCTCGAATTTCGTCACTACAAGATCCGTGAACAACCGAGCCTGGAGCTCCTCAATTTTGTTGGCTTGTGCCAAGTTCTTTACTTTCACACCGTGGAGCTGGATTTCAGCCGAGTTTAACTGAGCTTGAACAACCTCTTTCTCTGAGGCAAGGCGGTTCATATTTTGCTTCCACGCTATGGTTTCCGTCTTCACCATATCTACCTCTCGACGGCGTTGTCCGATCGTCTCGTGCAGTTGCTAGACCTATGAGATCTAATTGTTAGCCGCCAATCCTCAACTGAGGCCATGAGCTTCTAAAACTTTATTTACCTGCTCGGTGAATTCGTTTTGTTCTTTCTGAGCCGCTGCCAGTTCAGCTCGGAGACCTTTAATTTCCTCTTCTTTTCGCCCACTAAGAATTTCAAAGGCATTCTTCTCCTCGGTAAGCCTTTGAATGTCGGTCTCATACCGACTCAGTTCCGCCTGAGATTTGGAGAATGCCTCTTGATAAAGCGCCAATGCCTTCACAGATAGAAGAAAAGGAATTAGACAAAGAAAGGAAAAAATGCAAGTATGATATCGACGAAGGGAATTAAAGCTTACCCGAATCAGAGCCTGTTGTGCCTCATTGAAGAGACTCGGCGCTCCACCCAAATCTTTCCTCAACGTCTCTAGGTCGCCTGAGCCAGGGATGTCCTCGATCCCAGTAAAGCAGTAACGGAAAAGGTCCTCCTCTCCGTGGGCTTCTTCTATGGAAGGAGCCTTCATTTCCCGGGCCTCGTGAATCGTCCCCTCGGAAAATGAAGGAAACGACGAGGAATCTCCAATTTCAATTGCCCCAAGTGGGTTGCTTGGGCGTTCTCTCGAAGAGCCTCGGTCTCGGCACCCACTGCCTCTTCAATGGCCTCTTCGCCCCGAGGCAAAATGCCTCTCGGCCCGGGGACTTGGGCCGAAGCATCCTCCTCAACCTCATCGAGCTTAGACCGGTTAATATCGGTCTCCATTGGCTCCGAAGCCTTCCTAGCCCCGGTGCTAGCTCGAGTACGGGCTACCAGCCCTGAATCATCTTCTTTTTCTTCTTCTTGTTCACCCTCTTCGGGTTCATCTCGTAACTTGAGGACTGAATCCATCGACAAAGGGATAACATTCCCCTTGCGGGCTTGCCTCTTTTAAGGCTTTTGCTCATCCAGGTTCGTAGAGTTCGAAGCCTCTTTCCTTTTCCGCTCTTGCTTTTGTTTCAGAGCACACGATTGGGGAGGATGTTCTTCCTCCCCCGACGGGGGCCTCATAACAGTATTTTCTCCGAGGCCTGTATGAAAGGAAACCAAATGAGTATGAAAAGAAACATTTGAGCGAAAATTATCAAGTACGTGAAAAGGGGCTTACCATGATTTTTGGCCTCCCATCGGCCCCTTGCCAAATCACGCCATGAGCGCTAAGCGTATGAAGAGGTCGAAGCCAGGTCTCGAACCCAGCTCTCGAGGTTAGGAATTGCACTGGGCATCCAAGAGACCGGTACATCATAGGAAGGGATATGGATAAGAAAAAGCAAAGGAAACAAAACAATAAATGGAAGCTATAGGTGGGATTATACTTACACTTCATATTCCATTTCTCGGGAAATGGCATTTTCTCGGTCGGGATTAGGTCGGAAGTCTTCACTCGAACAAGACGGCCCATCCACCCCCGATCCTTGTCCTCGTCTATGCTCGAGAACAACACCTTGGTAGCCCGACGCTGAAGCCTTATAAACCCGCCTCGATAGAGACGGGGGCTGTACATCCTGATAATATGGTCGAGGGTGAAACACATCCCTTCGACTTTGCTCGTGAAGAATCAGAGTAGAATGACAATCCGCCAAAAGGAGGGATGGATCTGACCTAGGTTTATTTGGTATTGGCGGCAAAAATCGATGATAATGGGATCGACAAAGCCCAGCATGAAAGGGTAAGTGTAAACACTCAGAAACCCTTTTACATGAGTGGTGATGTCTTCTTCGGGGGCCTGAATCACCACCTCTTTATCTTCCCAATGGCTGTCTTTCTTCACTTGCTCAAGATCACCCCCAGTTATCGAGCATATATATCTCGACAATGGCTCGCATCGACTAGGGACCGACGAAGTTTTCTCGACTTTGAAGTCGAAAGTAAGTTCACAGCCCCCGGGAACACACTCCTCGGGGCGTGGCTCTATCGGTGTTTTATCGCTGGCTGGCCGCGATAAAGAAGCTTTTTCCTTTTGGGGAACAATTTTTTCCATTTTTGCCATTTTTGTATAAGTTTAAAGAAAGAAGAAGAGAATAAGGCTCGGCATTTTGAGGGAAGGTTGATAACAAAACCTAGAAGTTATGCAGAACGGAAAAGCTTAAAGGATGTAAAAAAGCATGAAGATTAGAGGACAGATCAAGAGTAAAGTTTGGACAAAGAGAGAAAAAGCACATTTATAAGATGAAGATGACGGTTCAATGGCACTGGTGGCCGACCATCAACTGACGCCCATTAATGACTTAGGGAACTGTATCGACGGGACGTTTCAATCACTTTCGCCGCTTACGTCACGAGGATGACATCATGACAGGTCGAAGTACAAAATCGAAGGCTCAATTCATTTCTTCTCATTACATTCTAAGAAATTAGGGGGCTATCTATATACGGTTAAAATCAGGCCTACCCGATTTTACTATTTGATCGAGACTAGAGAGTTGCATCGAGGGTCAGCCTCGTGGTGGATCAGCTCGAAACACGAGGACAAGGTGCCGAGTTCGAGAGTCGAGGTGCCTGTCGAGATCGAGGCCGGCAGCGATCGAGACCAAACAGGGCAGACTTCGAGCAAAGCATAATAACATGAAAGCAAGATATCCGCAACCGGTCGAAGATCATGGCGGGAATCTCGAAACAGATCAAATCAAAGGCAGTTGTTTAGGCTAATCATAGGATTTACTTCCGTAATTAGAATTATACCATAGATAGGATTCCTCTACTATATAAAGAGGGTCATAATCATTTTGTAGCACCTTATACTCTGAAATATCAAAGCAATATAACGCCTTTTCTATAGTTCATATTCTTGTTCATTGTTCATCAGCTTGTTATACTTTAACTGTTCTTGCACAAATTAGCACGAGGGTATTCAAGCTCGAGGGCTGAATTCCGTTCAAACACTAGTTTGCTTTATATTACTATAAATTTCTATTATTACTCTTTACATTTATCAATAGGTATTAGGTGAAATCACGTGTTCTTAAAATCACATTATAAGTTTAATTGTTATCAAATTTTAAGGGTAAACACCTTAAAAAGGGACGGATACAAGTTTGATGAAGCGGTGTCACGTCAGAAAATTTTACTAAATATATGTATTAATACAGTGAGGAAACGGATAAGTAAAAAAAAAAATGACACCATTTAACATATTTGTCTCTTGATGCGTTGGTTACGTACTTGATTTTGCTTTAGGAGGTCAAAGGTTCTAGCTTAAACTCAACAAAATCAATACACTAAGGTTATTTATTGTCCAAAGGTATGATAATTAAAGTTATTATTCATGTTCTTCTATAAATTTTGACACCACTTACAAAAATTCCTACATCCAAGCTGCAGCGTCTCCTCTAGTATTTACTTTGTAGGACCTAACCATAACTTCCTCACTTAGTGCTTTATTTTTCAAGTTGATCATTTCAAAGATCTGTCACCTTTTTATACCAGTTTTTTCCTTAAGATTTTGGGGCAATACTTCCAACATTCTTCCTTTCCTTGTGCAACATGATTCAAAGGGCTGCATGCTTTCCCAGAGCTCTACTTTCTTCTCTACAGAAGGTCAGTTATTCTCCATCTTCCTAAGAAGTTCTCCATATGATATCTTTTTTTTATGTATAATCATTTAATATCTGACATTCACTGGCCCGACTGATTCTAATTAGTATTGTAGAAGCGCTCCCTACTATACGTTTTTCCATTTTTAGGACTATAGCGTAGTTGCTTTAGGCGCGTATTTTAATAATATTACTTTCCTAAATGTGGGTGCACATTTATGTGACCCAAATCCAAATCTCAACGAAGTTGAAATGTGTTGACAATTACGGGTGCACTGTTGCGACGTGGTTCGAGACGCATTTTCACGACGTTGCAATTCTTATTAAAAATACATAAAACGGTTTACTACTAAAAGGCATATAGGTTAGAATGTGTTTTAAAATCAGATAAAAGCAAATACAACAGTTGAGCGACCGTGCTAGAACCACGGAATCCGAGAATGCCTAATACCTTCTCCCGGGTTAACAGAATTCCTTACTCGGAGTTCTGGTTCGCGGACTGTTAACAGAGTCATAATTCCTCGGATCGGGATTCAACCGGTGACTTGCGACACCATTAATCTCCCAAGTGGCGACTCTGAATCTTTAAATAAATCCCGTTTCGATTGTCNTAGTTTTTAAGCATGTAAATATTATTTTAAAAGTACTAAAATCAATGCCCGATCGAATTGAGAATTGAGATACTCATGTTCCGAGCCTCTTCATTTTTATTTTTATTTTTGCAATGACGAAGTAGCTAATACTCCCTTTGTTCCAGTTTATGTGAACCTATTTTCTTTTTGGTCCGTTCCAAAAAGAATGAACCCTTTCTAAATTTGGTAATAATTTAGCTTAAACTTACAACTCTACCCTTAATGAGAAGTTTTTATAGCCACACAAATACTCTGGCCCCATTTGGACTTGTTTAGGACCACAAATTTCAAAAGTCTTCATTTTTTTGTTAAACTCCGTGCCCAGTCAAACAGGTTCACATAAATTGGAACGGAGCGAGTATGTTTTATGTAATTAAAATATATGAATTTAATTTGTACAAAAATTTAAATAATTAATGTACGAATTGAAATCCTGAGCTAGTTGTATCTGTCTCAAATTAATTAAAACATATGTTTTAGTACGTTTACAAACATGTATAACTCCAAAAATATGCCCATACCGGTGGGGGCAAATAAATTTAATGACCCTTTTATATATATATATATATATATTATTTGACTACATCATGGAGGCTGCCAAGCTTAATTAAGTTTGGTAGAAGTACTACTCCCTCTATAGTTTATAATTAGTTAACATAATTTGACAAGACAAAAAATTTAATAAAGAAACAAAGGGTTTTAAAAGTTTATGATCCTAAACACATCATTTTAAATAAAACCTGTCATACTTTTTAAAATGGATTAAGAAAATATAATGCCAATTATTAAATTGAAATGGTGGGAGTATATGAAATATAAAAAGATAAAAACCAATCAGAAAACATAGAGATTCTCAATAAATGCATACTATATATTATACAAAATAATAATTAACTAACACATGATATTCTCACCTTAATTTATTACTTTGATAAATTAGTTGTTTGAATTAATAAATTGTATACAAAGAAGTTTCTACCTTGATTTACATCACAATAATGAATTGATGAGTGACTTTAAATTTCCAATAAGGGCAGTTGACCGATTGAATCCGATTTTGACCATTATTTTCATATGTCATTGTAGGTAGGAGGTAGGTACTTTACTGCCCCTGCAGCTCTAACTTCTGCACAATCTTCTGCTGATTGGTGAGTTGCATTTAATTTGAAACCAACAACTCCATGTTGGAAGTCTATCGTTTACGAAAGAAAAAAAAAATTACTGTTTGTTTGAGGTATTTCAACTTTTGAGTTTTTTCAAACTGTTTGTTTGAGCTAAATCTTGAAGAAAAGTTATTTTTTAAGGATCTGCAAACTCTATTTCTCCAAATTTTTAAAAATTGAGAAACTTCAACAAGAGTTACTGATTAAGTATGTGGACATGAATTCACTTGGGAAAAGATTAAAGTTTTATAATTGCAAACTACTATTTTACTCGAAATACTTCTAATTACTTTTTCACGTTTTAAATTCTTTTTTTTTTGGTAATTAAATTCTTTCATTTACTAGGAAAATATTTACAAGTAAATCAAAACTCTTACATATGATCCTGCTTTCTTATGCTTCACCCCTCCCCACTTTCTATTATTTACACATTTCCTACCTATTACATTGGGTACCGGTCTAGACTATGTAGGACTTTTTCTATATGTCTATTACTTCGACAGTGAATCTCCTGTATAATCAGCTTGCATATTATCTCCCACCCTTTTGCCTTGGCATGGAAAATTCGAGCATTCCTTTCTTGCCACACATACTACACAGTTGCTGCTAATACCATTTTATATAGTTCTGCTGCTGCTTTTTTCCTCTTAGTCCACATCTCAGCCCATCTTAGCTCCTCATCCCATCCATGTACTGATCTTTTAATCCCTTGCCATACTAACAGTTTACTCCACGTTTTAAATACTTTATTGTAAGATAAAGTTGAAATAATGGACCAGATTGTAAATAAACATTTACTGATATTTTAAAATATTTCAAATATTATCTATGGGCAAACGGCTAAGTTTTTTTCAAATCTTTTTTGAAAATATTGTTTGTTCATAGATTAATGATCTATTTTTGAAAAATTTTTGAAATTATTTTTCAAGTTCCCAAAATCTAGTTTAGGGTAGTTTTTGGGTGAAACTTGTTCTCCCACTCACAAAACTTCAATTTATTTTCAAATAAAATGCATGTCCGAACATAATTTCAACTTCCAAAAATTATTTCTCAAAACTGCTTCAAAAATTATTTTTTCAAGTTTCAACCAAATCTATGTCCAAACGCTAGCTAATAAAGGAACAGTAACCTTTTTTCAAGATTTAACTCAAAAAAACTCTATTGCAGCAAACAAACGCCCGAATTTTGTTAATTCTCTGAATCAATTTTTTTTTTGAATATTTGACGATATATTCTGTGCCATGCTAAAAAAAATCCTTCCTCGTTTATCAATCACACATTATCTAAGTAAATCCAATTCTCTCTCGCGACGTTCCTCGAAAAAATCCTTTACCTTAATCCTTTCCTGTTTATATAAATCGTTTAGTGTTCATGAGTCTACCTTACATTGTTATTATGATATCAGGGATTACGAATCAACGGATTATGATTGGGATAATCTTGGGTTCAAGGTGATTCAAACTGATTGTATGTTTATAACAAGATGCTCTCAATATGGGAATTTTGAAAAAGGCCAACTTAATCCTTATGGGAACATTGAATTGAGCCCCTCTGCTGGTGTCTTAAACTATGGACAGGTTAATTCCTTTTTTTCTTTTAACTCAAAATTTTCTGTATCACTTTTCTTCTTTTTTTATTTTTATTTTTATTTTTAAATTTTTTGGTTTCCCATGTGATGTGATGTGCAATGCTCACTTTAATTGATGCCTGATTAGTACAATAAAGTCTTTAGGGAAGTAAATTGAATTGTTTTCTACCGAGCACCACTCTATTTCAAACCCGAGATCTCTGATTTTAATGCTTAAAAACCCAACAACCACCGCACCATAACCTTTTTTCTTTGGAGACGTATTACTTTTCTTTACTATGAAATATTCATTCACGATCCAAATGGGAGTAGACAAAATTTGTATAAAAGCAAACTAAATAAGATTATAACATCGCCAGATCTTTTATTATCGTAATCGACAATATTGTGAACAACTATAAAATGATCAATTATATTCTGGGGATGAGTTTGATGACAATTATTCGTGTGTTATCTTTTTATTATAATCGTTCTTTTAGACAGACAATGAGGTACTAATCAGCAATAGTAATTAGCACCAATTTAAAATTAACTAGATATCCTAATGTTTACCCTGGAATCCGGATAACAATTGAATTTATATGGGGTTTTAAGGATCCGTGAACTAAAAGATACAAAAGGTTTGGATTGAGGAAAATAAAAGATAAAGACTCAACAATTGCTGCTAAAGTAAATAATCGCAGAATATAATATTGCTTAGAACAATTGTGCTTGATAGCGTACAAGAATTGAGAGAGATGGTACCGTAGTGTAATGGTTTCCGATGCCCTCTTTATGGGGTCTTCTCCCCTTTTATACATTCTGATTAAGGGTAAAAATAAGGTAGGTAAATTAATTACATCGTGGATCCCTGTAATTACGCCTTAATGGCCTGAAGTGGTTGAGAAAATCACGTTTGGGCGAGATATCCGGCGACGCTTGGTTATCCGTTACGAGTCCGGCTTCCGACCTTGTGTGTTTCTCCATCCGGTGGTGACTCATATCGAGCTCTGCAACGGTCTCGAAATGACTCGACCTCGGTTGTTGACGTGGCCGTCGTTCTACCTTGCATCCAGGTCGGGTTCGATGGCCCCGACTTGCCCCGGACCGGACCCAACCCGGTCGGGCTCAAGCAAAAAGGGTATCACCCAATACAGATAGTCCCCTCGTTTATTAGAGAGTAATGATAATAAACGATATGATCGGTGACGTGATGCCCGTGACGTATGGCCATACGCCAGCTGAAAAAGCCATCGAGTGCTCTGACCACGTCTGCTGCAGGCATTTAATGCTTCTCTTAATTATCTGTCGCTTCGTGTCTGTAACTTCGCGATTCGTGCCGCCGCCTCATGGGAAAAGTATAAACGACCCTTCCAGGTTCAACATTTCTTATCTTTCTCAAATTTTGCGTTGGTTGTATTTTCTTTTCATCTCTTCGTAAAGCTTCAAGAAATGGCGAAAACTTCACAAAGTGTTCCTTCTAGACCAAGCTCGTCTGCGAGCCCCGCTAGATCTGATGAACCTGCGCCAGAACCCCCATTGAAAGCTTTTACACCGACTGGTTGCTTGGTATCTGCCGACTTCCAGGTTGAGAACCCATCATCGGTCCCGGGCCGCGGCGAACCGGCATCGGAGTATATCAGCCTAATCACTCCCGGTTGCCTAGACCGGGTGAGGGCTGAATGTAGATGGGAAGGGAAAGACCTGGTC